>NC_056731.1:873625106-873762606 GCF_019279795.1 Protopterus annectens | reverse complement strand
AAGGAAATTGTAAGGTTGAGTAAGATGAGAATCCTGATAGTCTGGTCATGGTAGAAAGTACAGGAAAAAATACAACAGCAAATCAGCTTCATATGTAATTCATCGCATTAGATCAGAAATTGCTTTCAGTGAAACACTTACTTTACCAGTCAAAATACAAATACTAGATTCATTGTTACATGGAAAAAAAGAAAAATAATTCAACGTTCTAATAGGATATGCCTGAGAGGTACTGGGTTTGGTTACATTACAAATCATCTTCTTATAAGATCAGTTTAGATCTGCAGGGTAGGGCCATAGCTAATAAAACGGAGAAGGAAGGAAAGAAGATACATGTTGTGGCCTGCAATAGCAGGTGCATGTACTACAAGAAGGCGACTGTGAATTATCCTTCTCATTTCACATCAGTGATTATGTGCAGCTAGTCTTTTTCATTTGGTTTATAAGATGGCACATCGAGACTCAAGTATTTTATTTCCAGTATTACCTGGGGGTAAATAACAACTGCTGTGATATGGAAAATCAAACAATGCAATCAAAGAGTCATCAGAGCACAAAAAAGTAATAAAAGGTTGTCACAATGAGGTACTGTCTAAACCCCTTGATGTATTACACAAATAAACTATACCTGTATACTAAACTTTTATAAAAAATAAATTCAAAATACTTACATGATGTCCCACTTTCTGTATAAAAATAAAGTGATAGGCACCATGAATAAGGGAGTGAAAGAATTCCAGAAAAGACAGACCTTGGGATTCAAGAAGCTCGGGCAAGGACGGTTTAAGCCTTGTGCCGAGCGTCCTCACTACAGATGCTGCAGCAGCGCTATATAAATAGGTATGAGTGTGTGCCGCCGCATCCTTGACGTGCACAACGTGTGCGAGTGCAGGGGGCATGTATAAGTGTTCTACGGAGGTGTAAACATGCCCAGACAGTTGCAAAACCTACTATGCCTACTAGTAGAGCCCGCCTCTAATAGTAAGTCAGTAATTCAGTGTCCGTGGATACCGAAATGTATGCTAAGCATACAAGAGTGTCCACGAACAGTGAAATAAAATCGTAGTAAGCACACAAGCATGTAGTGGAATGTTGAGCCCTGTTCCTAGAACTTTCACAATTAGATTCCCTGTGTCCCTATTATACATTTGAATTGCTGCAATATTAAAGATGTAAGCAAAGCGCAGCGTGTTTGCGTGTTGCTGCCCTCCGCCGAGGGTAGCTTACACATCAAATTCATTCAAATAGGGAAAAACATGCAGACTCAACGCAAATATCAATAGTGTAGTGTTTAGAGGATCCGCCTAATGAACATGCATTCACGTTCGAGCCCAACAATAGCACATATCATTTTCCATGTGGAATGAATGTCGTTTTTCTGTAAAACTGACATAAGAGTATCACATAAGATATTTAATTTAAATATCATTCAATCAAAGTGGCACTGTCATAACGAATAAGGCACTAGTAAGCAGGTGTAAGCACAAATAAGCAGCAGTAAACATAGAGAAGTACCAGTAAGCAAGTCTGAGTGTGCTTGCACGGGTCTAAGCAGTGCCCAACATAGGAAATGTATATAAGTATGTACAGATATATAATATATATACATATATACATATACATATATTTATATATATATATATATATATATATATATATATATATATATATATATATATATATATACATATATATATATATATATATATATATATATATATATATATATATATATATATATACATATATCTATGAAGAAAAAACGATGTAACAATAAAGCATACAAAAGGGATGAGAAGGGAATCAACAGCAACTCCAGTATTATATAGCGCTGTAAGCATATGTCATATCAAGCTGGGCAGGAGTGAGCAAAGCACTGCTACTCACACCACAGGCAGGATATTACCAGTGGGAGTAACATTGTTGATCTGCTAAGTCTGCTTTACACACAGAGGGTAGCCCCTGGTGGGACTACCCGAAAATTGATAGGTTTTTGGCCATCCGACCATTACACAAGCAAGGGCAGGTATGTTCAAGGACTAAATGTTGAGAGAGCCTGAGAATACATGGGTTGGGACAACATACGTGTAGGGCCCCTAATGCTTGGGAGAGGGCAATGTGTGGAGGTGTGTCATGGCTGCGATAACAACTGGACAATGGATGGAATGCATGTATGTTGAACTCGGGTGGGGTGGAGAAACTATGGGTATGAAATTATGGAGCCAGGCGTGCCAGGGTTGGATGGGCTGGTTCTAATTGGACCACCCCATGGAGGTCAGCGAGCTCGTTATAAGTATATATGCATACACACATGCAGACATCTTAGGTTCATAGGTTCGTACTAAGCTATCTGCCCTAGGGCATTTATAAGCCTAGCCAGAGTGTGTGTGGCTTTCACCACCCCTTAGGATGAGAATACTATGCCCATTTAGGGTTTAGTTTACTGTGCCTCTGTCTAGTAGTGACACAGAGATGACCCCCGGGGTAAACCTATGATCTCCCATCCACTCGTCAAGACTTCTCTTGAATAGAGTTAATGAGGGGCTCTGCCTAACATGGATTGGGATTCTGTTCCAGAGTGTAGGGAGCCTCTGGGTTATGAATCTGTCCCTCCAGCACATCCTATTTATTTCTGTGTTGAGGTTTAAGCCTCTTGCTCTCGTTGCTCTGATGGATTTGGATTTTTTGAGGTGGAGCATGTCCATTAATTCGGATTGGACATGGCCTTGTACGTTAGGCACAGGTCACCTCTGAGTAGGTGGTATGCACTGAATAGAGCTGGAGTTTTTCAGTCGGGCAGCATATGACATATGTTTAAGACCCTTTATCCTCTTAGTGAGGAACTTTTGGGGTCTTTCCAACTGCTGCAGGTGTCGGGTAAGATACATCCCAAATGGGGCATTGTACTCAATCATTGGCCTAATAAGAGATGAGTACAGGGGCACAATGACCTCTCTTGATCTAGATGTGAAACCCTTCATGATAAGGTGGGCAATATAGAAGGTCTTCCTAACCACTTTGGCAATGTGAGTGTCAAATGAGAGGTTACTGTCAACCTGGGTCCCTAGGTCCCGGATTACCTCTTCCGTACTTAATGGATTACCACCTATGTGGTAATTTGTGGGTACCTTGTTTTTCCCAAAGGGTATGACTATACATTTTTTGGCGTTAAGCTTAAGGCCATGGCTCTGGCACCAATTATCCATTTCTATGAGTCTTCTCTGAAGGATGTTTGTGTCCGCTGGAGTATCAATTATGGCGCCCAGTTTGCAGTCATTTGCGAACTTTGTCAGCCACAATCCTCCTATGTTTGCCTGTACCTCAGAAAAATAAATGCCAAACAAGAGGGGTCCCAGGACTGAGCCCTGTGGGACACTGCTTGTGACTGGCTTAGATTCTGACATAGCTCCAGCAACTCTGACCCTGTGGGTTCTGTCCTTGAGCCAGTTTGCAACCCATCTCGTGACATATGGGTTTACATTTAAGCTGGTGAGTTTGTCTATGATGCCCGAGTGTGGTATTGTGTCAAAGGCTTTTGCAAGGTCAAGGTAGGCTGTGTGAACTGCCTTACCTTCATCAATGGCCTTGGTGACGGTTTCAAAAAAGTCGACCAAGTTCAAAAGGCAGGATCTGCCCTTGACAAAGCCAAATTGGGTAGGATCCAGTGTTTGTAGGTCCCCGATGTCTTTGTTTAGGAGTTCCATAATGATCCTCTCCATAGCTTTGCAGACCAGGCTCGTCAAACTTATGGGGCGGTAATTTCCAGGGTCCGTAGAAGCACCGCCTTTGTGAAGTGGGACCACTGTTGCCATACACCACTCTTTGGGTACGTATCCTGTAGTAAGGCTAAGATTAAACAGCAGCCTTATGTTTGGGTTTAGTTCCTCTTGGAGTTCATGTAGCACACAGCCCGGGACACCGTCCAGTCCCATTGATGCTGTGTTTTTCGCTTTAGAGAGGGCGGCTCTCACCTGGGCATCTCAGATGTTAGGGAGGCTACACTTTGCTGGGATAGTTATTTCTCCTTTTGCGGGGGAGGGGGAGGAGAAATTTGCACTGAACCTATCTGCCAGAATGTTGGCAATGTCAGTGGGTTCAGTGTATTTATTGTCATTTTGGACTAACTCTGAGCATATCTGGGAGTTTCCACCCAGGTTTCTAACATAGCTAAAGTAGGCCTTGTGATTGTCTTTTGTGATTTTTCTTTCAAAGTTAGCCTTGGATGATTTTATAAGTGATCGCAGTTTTTTGCTAGTACTGATCAGAGATGCCTTCCCATTTAGGGATTTTGTTCTGTCATGTAGTAACTTCCTCCTTCTGTTGTAAAGTTTGTTTATGGCTGGGGTCCACCAGACCGGGCGCCTGCCTTTGAGGGAATGGGTCTTGGTTTTATTTGGGATTGCATGATCCATGCATTCTTGAAGGTGCCCGTAGAAGGCATTTGCAAAGGATTCAGCAGTGTGGGTTGTGGTTTCCACTGGCCCAGGGACCTTGAAGGATACCACTTCAGTCTTAAGAAGTGTGAAGTTGGCTTTTGAGAAGTTCCTCACTGTGGTCTTTTGTGCAGGGGGTGGGATGTGGATTTCCAGTGAGATTAATTTATGGTCTGATCTTACCAATGAGGGATATACTTCGTGTGGAGCATTTTGTCCCCATGTTTGTGATGATCAGGTCTAGTATATTGTCTCCTCTTGTGGGAATGGTGACTAGTTGTTCCATCACATTTGAGTTTATGAATTCTAGGAACCTTTGGGCTAGGTGTTTGGGCTTGAGTAATGTTCCCAGTCTATGTTTGGGTAGTTGAAGTCTCCCAGTATGATGGTATTTGGAGAGACATTCATACTCTCCAGTGTCTTCAGGAAGGCTGTGTGAGTTTCCTGAGTTTGAGAGGGTGGTCTGTAGCATGCTACAAATTGTAAGGCAGTTTTGCCTATGGTTAGTTGCACCTGGATGATCTCCGATGTTTCGTGCTTTGCCACTAACCTGGAGGTGTGGGTATCTTTGATGAATATGGATACTCCCCCTCCTTTTGTGGTTCGGTCTAAGTTTTGGGGCCAGAAAGCATGATATGAGGTAAAACCTGATAGTGCTGGGGTGCTCTCAGGAGCCTTGAACCAGGTTTCAGTCACTGCACAGACATCGATGTTCTCCATACTGAGGAGGGCTTCGAGGGTGTGCATCTTGAGGTTTAGACTTCTGACATTGAGCAGCATTACCCTTATTTTTTTTCCACTTGTGTTTTCTAGGGAGGTAGGTTTGTCATTTGAGCCTTGCCTAAAAAAGGCACTATGGGGGTGGCAAGAGTCTTGGCCAATATCCGGAAGCCCAGGGGTGACAGGTGCAAGCCATCCCTTGCAAAGCAGTGTGGCTTTTCGAGCATGTCATCCCAAGCAGACAGACATTGGATCCCCTTTGAATGACACCAGTAATTAAGCCAATTGTTAAAACTGATCATTTTGTCTTTGTACTGTGGCATCATTCTTGGTGAGGGTAAGATGCTGCTCAGGGTCAGGGTCATACCGGCCTGGGCTACATAATCAGAGAGCTTCTCTATGTCTCTTTTCATGTAGTCCAGGGAGGTACGTCTCAGGTCGTTCACAGCGGCATGTACAATGACTGAGTCATATTTGTACTTGCTGTGGAGTGACCTGAGTGCTTGTGTTATGTGGCAGATTCTAGCTCCTGACAGGCAGCTTACTGTGACCTTATCCTTGTTCAGTCTGGTGAGCGGGACGTCAGTGTGTCTGACTATGGAGTCACCTATTACAAGTGTGTCTGGCATGTTGTTTGGCCTTAAGGGCTGTGACTGTTTAGCACACTGACTTTGTGAACTATGTGTTGCATGTGCTATGTCTTGAGGTGGCAGTTGCTTGGGTGTCTGCTTGTATGTAGAAGTACATTCTCTGTAACATATTCATTCCATTTGCAGACATAAATAACATGAATGTGCCCTTACAAATCTCAACAATAGACAGAATAATAAGTTGTGCATAAGAAGGAAGGGACGAAACTGCTAAAACGCAGAAGTGTGTACAATGTCCGAAGTCAGTGCTGTGCTGTGCTGAAAAAAATCAAATGTGAGGACTTTCCCACACATGGAATCATTCCTGTGATCTGCCTGCTCTGGCAACGCCAATTACTAAACTGGTCTATTAGTAAAAGAAATACACCGAACATGTACATAATTAGGCTCTCATGTGTAACGTGTGTGTTACCACATAGTCATACTTATTAATTTATTGTAGTGTCACATTAATGGGAGTAAAGATGTAATGAAGTATAGAGTCTAATCTTGACGTAAAGACAAGCATGTCCCATGTGGGACAACCCAAAAATTGTGAATATTGTCCTTTTGGTCGCTCATGCCACCAATGTTTGTGGACTAAAAGTTTGGGAGTTCTGAGGATACGTGGAATGAGTCAACCAATGGGATGGGTCTACAGGAGTAGTGAGTGGCCAATGTGTAGTGGTGTGGATACACCATGAATCCAGCAGGAGAATGGATGACTGCAGTGTTAGGGAGGCGTTGGGGTGGGTGTTTGGGGAACTCGGAGCCATGGGTATATATGCAAATGAAGCAGCACAGCAATAGTGTATTGATTAGAGCACCTGCCTAACGAACAGACATTCCTGTTCTGAATCCCATTGCATCACATACCATTTAACATCGGTAATCTGTACATGAACATATTGCGACATCTGTCCACTGTATAACCTGCAAAATAACACTTAAAAGTTAACTGGAGCGAAGTGTCAGTGTCATAATGAATAAGGCACTACTAAGCAGGTTTAAGCATATATAAACATCAGTAAGCGTGTGTAAGTGCGTTTGCGTGGGGTATGCATTGCTTTACAGACACACACACACATATATATATATATATATATATATATATATATATATATATATATATATATATATATCTATAGTTGCAGACATATATATATATATGTATGTATGTGTGTGTGTGTGTGTGCATGTAGCTATACACAGATATACAGCAATGATAGGAAACAGTGCACAAGAATGACATATGTTCACAGGCTATACCAATGGAAGTGAGGGGCCCAAGCAAGAAACATGAAACACGTAGCATGACCTTTCACCACCCCCCCCCGCCGGACACACAAACAATGTAAAGAGTCCACTGCTCCCCGACCACAGGCAGGATACTACCGGGGGGGTACACAAGTGCACCCATGAATTCTAATCTTGGAACACAGACAGGAGCGTCCCTTGTGGGACACCCCAAAAATTGGCAAGACCAAAAGAAGGCGATTAAACCGAACATTCTGGCTGGGGTGTATACATACCCAGCATACAAGGGTGGGAAAGCCTGATGACCCATGGGTCGAGATAATTGTATGAAATGGGTCCTGTGAAGTGGAGAGTAGGCAGCGTGTATTGGTGTGTTAAGAACCGACCAGGGCCCAGAGTAAGGATGGGTGCTATAGAGGAGGTGTGGGTGGGGGAACTATGGGTAGCTACTTATGGGTCTAGGTGTGCAGGTGTTGGCTGATGTGGGCCTATATGGACAGCCCCAGGGATGTAAGCAAATGTGTTCATTGGCAGAGGTGTCACCCAATGAGCAGCCACACCCACTACGGGTCCCACTGCAGTAAAGTGTAATCTATATTGCAAGGAACGGAATAACCAGATGTAGATGTATATATGTAGAGGTATGTGTGTGTATATCTACCCATAGCAACATAGTGATAAGCCTCTCCCTCTCCGTAGTACAAATGTATACATACAGAGACAGAATACATATACATACCCACATATAGATATATACATATGCAAACACCCATAGACCCATATGTTGTTACATATAAATATATAGACAGCAATATATAAATATATACATGTATGCATACATATACAGATATATCTGTATATAGTAATATATATATATATATATATATATATATATATATATATATATATATACATATATATGTGACTGTAAATATACACATGTATATAGCTAGGATATGATACAGCAGTTATGAGTTACATATGTTTACAGGCCAGGCATATGGGGATGAGGGATACAATAAACAAACATGTAACACATAGCATCAACCCCCCCCCCCCACCCCCCAGCTAGGCCGGTGAGACATACAGACACACAATAAATGTAAACACACCACTGCTTCTCAGACCACCGGCAGGATACTACCAGTGGGAGAGACATAGACATCGATGTCCCTTGTGGGACACCCAAAAATTAATGATCATTGGAGTCAGTCCCAGTAATGATTCATCAAACCAGGCTGTAGACGTACACGGACCAGTAGGTTGTGCAAGTCTGATAACCCATGCGTCGACACAACGTACAACATGTGTCCCGACACATGGAGAGTGCAGTGCGTAGTGGTGTGTTTATACCCCACCTGCACCCACAGTAAGGGTGAGTGCTGTAGAGCAGGGGCAGGTGGGGGAAATATGGGTATGCAATTATGGGCCAAGACGTGCAGGTGTTGGCTGGTACAGTCGTATTAGGACCGCCCCAGGGATGTAAGTAATATCCCGAAATGGGCATAGCTGACGCCCATACCTCTCAACCCCTAAGAGCAAATCCACTGGACAGGACATAAACCATTGGGGGAACAAATAGGGATCATACCTCTGAACTGACCACAATTTTCAGGGATGTCCCTGATTCCGACTCAATTTCTAACTCTATCCCACTTAATCCCTCCTAAAACTAGTGACTTTTGGAGGAAAGGTGGTGAATGAATAATGACAACAATTAAGGGTTATAAACATCATTTACCTCAGTAAATGTGTATGAATTCATATGCTCTGAGCCTGTCAATGTGTCATGTTAACAGCACTAATAATTTAAATGTGTCCCTGATATTGTTATGACGTGTCCTTGATTCACTTGACATTTTTCCCCAATCGTATGAGAGGTCTGATAGGGACAGAAAGCACATATTCCACTGGCAACCTTAGAAAGATGATAGAATATTAGGTATGCAGTAGCATGACTCAGCTGAAGGATGTGGGTTCCAAAACCCAATTACTTGTTTGTATTGAAGAGTGTCAGTTCCCATGTATTAGCCAGACAGGTGCAGATTGTAGGAGAAACACACCGATAAAATGAATCAAACTCTGGACAGGCCGTGGATTCTGTACAGTCGAACGGCATGCTTTCGCCTAATGGGCAGCCATTCCTGCTACTGTAGAGGCATGTAATCTGATGTAATAGGCATCAGAAGGTAATATCGTAGTCCTCACTCCCACCCTGGGGTGTGAGTGTCAGATGCAAACACCAAATGCAGTGCATTTGCAAGTGTGGGAGCAAGCGGTTGTAAGCCTGTTTGGCCACCAGTATGCGAGTATTACATTGGTGAAGCAATGTAGATGCTAAGTGAGTGTAAGAAACTGTAACCAGAGGTTAGCATTGCTTAGCTTCACCCAAACCCATGCACACCCACTCACAACTGCTTTAATGTGCCTTAATCACTCCATATCCAACAGCCTTGTTCTGTCCAGCAACAAAATAAACGGCCTCTGCAAGGCTCGAAACCAGGACCCTGCACACGCAGCTATTGTAATTTACCATTAAGCCATGGCGGATATACAGACATCAGATCTTATCACAACCATATCATCCAGTGCAGTCATTCAACAGTATAGGAAATGTATTCCATCATGTAGATGTATGTGTGTGTGTTTATGTCCAGATATAGATACATACATATATATAGATATATCAGGAACATCCCATGTGACAACAAAGCATTACAAAGGAATGAAAAGGGAAACACCAGCAATGTCTGTATTATGTAGTGGTATTGTCCTATGTAATATCAAGACTCAGACATGTGTCATTAATACACGTAAACATTTGTACATTGGCCATATACATCACTCTGTGCATTTTATTTACATTAACACAACAGTTCCTGTCCAATCATTATGTGAAAACAGTACTCTTGCAAGGTGCTGTGTGCGACATCATCATCATGATAAAGGTAAATGGGGTAACCATAGAGGGACCGGTAGTGTTGTGTGTACAATGGGGTCATCTGCATTGCATGTATCTGGAACCTTTAGGAATCATGTGCATACAAGGATCGTGTGCCCGAGAGACAGTGGTGAGGACAACTGGAGTATGTTGTGATGCATATTAAAAAGGTTACATGTGTCCAGTGGACATGTGTACGAAATGGACAGCTATGTATGGGGCAAATGTTGTTCTAGGAACCAATTGGCCTTTAGTTTCAGTAGGGTGAGAGTGGGATGTGGGGGAAGGAGAGTAGGTATGCTCGTGGAGGATAGGTTGGGTAGGATGACAGACAAGACAGCATACAGGGTCGGTATATGACACATTTGTGCGGATACACCTTGGACAGGGAGCAGTGTTCGGCAGTCACAAGCCCATGAGCACCCAGATGGAAACAGTGGGACGGAGGTCCCCAGCCATGGGCAGCCATCACTGCACCAAAACAGCCACAAAGGTGGCAGTGCTGGGGGCTGTCTAGGAGGGGCAGGCTTACCCTGTAAATGTGGCACTCTGCTGTCGAGCTGGTGTATCTGGCCTCGAAACCTCTTACTGAGCTCCCTTACTTACCACGTCTGGGACTGTATGACAGTGGACATGTTCCTGTCTGGACCTGCTCCCAGGGGGACAAGCCCCATCCTCAGTGATGGTTCCACCAGAAGGTGGTGCAGAGCCAACAGAGGTGGAAGTCCAAGGCTGGGCCCCAAATGTGCTGGCACCTGGTGCCATGGCCAGCTAAAGTAGGACAGGAGGTTCTGCCGGGACCTCCAAACTCATACAGCCTATGGTGTTGCAGTTTTAACACAGATATGGCTTAGTAATAGTTAACAGCATTCAGGATTACTTATAACAGCATGCATAGATATGACCATCAACCCAACACAACAGATAGTATACATTTGTAGAGGGAGCACAACACATGCATATATATTGCATGACATCTGTACAAAGTGTACAAGACTTGTGACTGCAGCTATGAACAGTGGCCCATTATTGGAATTTCACTGAGAACCCCAGACAGTGTCTGTCATACCACTGTTTCATGTGACATATGTCCAATCAGGGATGCAATGGCAGTAACTCATCTCTATCACCATGTACTGACCTGCAATCCTCACACTATGCTCCTGCAGTTCACAGATGTGTGATCAGTGAGTAACACAAGAAACAAATGGTTCCACACACTGACCAGTCCACAGATGGCTCTACAGATGAGGGTTCCCTCACAAACAGAGCACTGTCTTGTCAGTTTTAAAACATGCAAAATAGCCATTACCACACACAACTTGTTAAATTGGCAGTAGTCTCAATGAAGCATAACTACACTTACAAGCTGTAGTCATGTCTGGCACATCACCGTCCTGTCTTTAGGCTATTTCCCACTGTGTATGTTGTTTGAGGAACATCCAGATATCATCTGTGATGCTGTTTATCAAACACCAGATCCAGGTACCATTCACAGCGACATGATGTTCCTATATATTGTACTGTGTTTCCATGCGATTGGCTATGGGAAAATCATCACAGCTGTTCCACATGCAATCAGCTAGAGTAGGACTGCAATAGGTGCAGAGGCCATCACCTGATCATGACCATCACTTACAAAACACAAGCTGCTGCTGAGCAGGTGTACAACTCCACATCCACCAGAGAGTGTGTGGGAGGGACAGACAGAGACAAAGTACATCAGAGAAGGGCTTGGAGACTAAAACCTAAGCATCGTCAGTCACACACCTACCAGTACAGGGGTTCAAACCCCTGACTGACTAGTCATTACTATTACAAGTGCATGCGGTTACTCCATGTGCCACAAAGCTGACATGTTGGTTTGCTGTAAGAACATATATGTGTGCTGGTGAGCGACATCTGCAACAGAGATATAGTAGACATGTATTAGGTGTAGCACACATGGCTGTCCACATGAATGGATGTCATTGTCAACACAGCCACACTCTCTAATGGACTTACATTGACACACTTTGCCAAGCCCACAAATACACTTCCTAACTACTTAGTTTGCCACACTGCAGTAATGCACAGGTACTACATGCACCACAGGGGATATCCTGAGCTTCTATGGGCTAGGGCATGTGAACATGTCTAATATCAGTCGGTATGCCAATGGGAGCTATACTGGATGTGACTGTGGTTGGGGGCATCATACCCCACACGCAGACACAAGGTGCCAGTACTGACATGCATGTGTGCATTGCTTCATGGGTGTGTAGTGGTTGGCTGTGCAACATGGCTGTACAAGGCTGGGTAACAGGCAATCCTCATCATCACGCCACCCAACAATGGTGTGCAGTGTGGTACAGGAGTGTAGAGTCTGCAATGTCCCACATTGATGGGTATTGTATGAACTGTCCTGACATCCTGGTTACCGTTGTGTATAGCCATTGCTTTGTAATGCATGCCATGTCTGTGTTTGATAGTCCTTGACATGGACATTGCCTGGGATGTGCACATCCCATAACAATGTACAGTGACATGTACAAGTGTACCTGGTTTGGCTGGCACATGTTGTGTACACAGACTGTTATCCTCAGATATGCCATTACTGGCCTGGTGTGGCAGGACATGCTTATAGACAGCAGGTTGACCCTGCACCTACATTGATAGCATGATACAGGTATTCCCTGGTGTCAGTGGCATCGGTCCATACAGGGCAAATGTGTAAGGCATTGTATGGCCTCTGTGGATCACATTTGATGGCACCACATATGTTGCAGACATCCAGTGGGAAACATAGTGAAGGCACATTGTCCGCAATTATGTGCCTATTGTACTGCTGTACAGGGTGCCATGCCCTCTGCAGCCCACTGCAATCACACCATGCCTACTATCTGTCATCAATTTGCAGGGTACTAGCAGCATAGTGGGATATTCTAGGCAAGTGTGTTTGTGTATGACACATGAGTTCAGAACGTATTCCGGGTAATAGTAGGGTTGCATACTTTGTTCACCAGGTCTTTTGCCAAATGTAGGGGTATGGCTTGCCAACACAGTCCCTTAGCTGACTGACATCTGTACTCCTCGTGAGGTGGACATTGTGACATATAATATGGACACCGTATAGGAAAACTACAAAATCTGCTCCCCAACATGTCCAGTGGTTAGACACTCACAGCCACCTCCACACAGGCTCTGACTCTCAAACACACACACACACACACACACACACACACACACACACACACACACACACACACACACACACACACACACACACACACACCTGCCATGTCTTGGAATAGAACCCCTACCTAACTAGTTTATCACACTACAACAATATACAGTTACAGCATGCACTACGGGGAGTACTGGGTTACAGCAGTCCCAGATGTATATTTCTAGGTGAGTGACATCAGTAGAAATGCCAAAAGTGGTTATGTGAATTGTAAAGAGTGTGCATACTCTAGAAAGCATTGTTACTTTTTCAGACAGACAGTTGGCCTCTCTTAGAGCAGAAACCCTACCTTATTAGTTTATCATACTACAGCAATACACAGTTACAGCACACGCTACAGAGAATACTGGGTTACAGCAGTCCCAGATGTGTATTTCTAGGTGGGTGACATCAGCAGGATTGCTAAAAGTGGGTATGTGAACTGTAAAGAGTGTGCATACTCTAAAAGCATAACTTCTTTCACAGGTAGGCAGACACCCAGTTGGCCTGTCTGGGATTAGAACACCTACCAAACTAGTTTAACACATTACAGAATTACGCAGTTACAGCATGCACCATGGAGATTACTGGGTTACAGCAGTCCCAGAGGTGTATTCGTAGATGGGTGACATCAGCAGGATTGCCAAAGAAGGGCATTTCATGTGTACTGTACTGTACATGTCTGTTATCTGTGTGTACCCGCTGCCTACTGTCACTAAAACACATTTACACCTGCTTATAACTACCTTATGCAGTACTAATTGACAGTATCAACAAGGCTTGCAGGTCTTGAACCCTGGACCATGCACACTGAGGTCACTGGACATACCACTAAGCCATCTGGGTTGCATACATGTTGCATGGAGTCTATAATGCACACCTTACAACAGGTATTCCACAGTACTGAAAACAAATGGGACAGTCACTTTGTGTACATATCTACAGTACCCTTGAATGTACTGTACTCTGTGAAACAACAAAAACAAGTCTACATCTGTACAACTGTCATAACTACACACATATATGTATATATATATATATATATATACATATATACACAGCTATAGTTTTATATATATATATATATATATATATATATATATATATATATATGTACACACACACATCTGAACACCCTTTGTGACACAGAAGGGTTCCAAAGGAACTGTGTACATAAAACAGAGGCATCTCTTGTGTTATAACATTTCAATCTTAAGCAGTTCACCAGAGAAGGGATGGTTGTTGTATATGTGGTGTTTGGGGTGGGAAATGATGGCTAATGTAATCTACCCTTGGGATTGTGGAGTAAGGGTGTGGGAATGATGAGTATGGACTTACACCCCAGTGACCACTTCTGTGTCACTGCTCGATAGTGGCACAGGAAAATAACATACCCAACTGTAGTCGTGCTTGACTGTGTATTCTTTACCATTCTTAACTATGTAATACTTTGTAGACACCGGTCACCACAGATGGCTACCATGGTGTGCTAAAAGACATTACACATGTGTATGCCCAGCTACAGGGTAGTCACACACACAAACATGCACACACTTGCCAGTATTCTGCATACACGTCTTGCCTATGTAAAGGTAACTAGTACAGTGGTATGCAGTTGGGGTATGTGCCACAGAACACATACAATTACACTTACTCTGATTCCACTTCTGAGCTGAGTGACATCACAGGACTGATTACTTGCAGTGGGGAGGGTAAAAGTGAGAGGTTTAGCAGTTGACAAGCATAAAGGCCAGTGCAAAAGGAGGTATCCCTTTGGAATGCAGCAAAATCCACTGTCATGACAGGATGCAGACACAAATACACACAACCAAACTCAGCCATTTGCAGATACACGCACTCAGGAATTTGCTGAGACACACAAACACACACAGCCATTTGCTGACACACACACATAAACACACACACAGTTGCCAGTGGTGGGATCAGAACTCCTGCCTATATACAGATCACTATTCCAGTACTGTACTACGCAGTTACGAGATGGGCCACAGAGATTACACATTTCAAGGTAGTCAGACTGCCCTTCTAAGATTGAGGACAACAACAGGGAGACTGACAGTCATGAAGTACATAGCTGTAAACCTGTGTGTTTAAAGTAGGTGTCCATTACAACCTGTATGCACAAACAAGACACAGCATCTGCAAGTAGGCCTGAGAGGTATAGTTATAGCACAATAGGAATCTGAACTGGAGTATGGCCATCTGCGGAATGGACAACTACTGTCACTATACATGGTTACAGTGAGCATGCTCATACACTTAGTAGCACAGGGCTGTTTGGGATGCCCTATGACTACAACTACACAAGGTTATACTGGGCATGCTCATACACTTAGTAACAAAGGGCCTGCTACATGCACTGACTCAAATTACACAAGGTGGCAATGGATATGCTCATACACTTAGTAGCACAGGGCTGTTTGAGATGCACTCTGATTCAAACCAGAGAAGGCCACAGTGTGCATGCTCATACACTTACATGTACAAAACATGCTGTAATGGACTTCTATTGTAAACACACAGGTTTACAGCTATGTACATCTTACCTGTCAGTATATATGCACATCCTACTGGTATACTACCTGATAACTGTATGTGGCCTGTGAATGATATATCTGTGTCTGTGCTGTGTGATACACATGCATACATGTACATGAAGTACTGACATATATATGTTAAGTATACACATTCATGCATGTGTGGACGTGACAGACAATAGGTCACCTGGGACACACAGACAGATGCTACCTAAAGCATGTGTCACACACCTTGCTGCTCTGAAAGACAAACATTGATAGCAGGTTGTGGACAGTGGCATTATACGTGGAACAGTGGCATGTGCAAGCATAATGTGTGAACCACATTGTGTAATGGTACTGAGGTGCAGGTGTCAAGATGACCTCTCCCGGCTGTGTTAGTAGTTGTCATTATTAGCAGGACCGCTACTCTAAGTATATCTCACATTGGTCATATACACAATTTCTGCTGATGTCCGTCACCTTACATGAGGCATTTGCTACCAAGCACATTAATGCCACTTGCAGTGATGTCACGGTACGAGTGGCAACTGCTAGACCAAAACAATGAACCAATGTCCTGCTGTTATTATGAGGTTGTCCAGTGTCTGTCATTCCGGGCTGTCATGACTGAACAACAAGCCTTCAATACAGAGCACATGCATCCATGTTTCACGTGTGTGTGTGGATAATTCCTAGGTTGCATTTATCCATATAGCCACATTCCAAGGCAAATGTTCTACACCCAGAAGTAACACCCTGACACCTACAAGACAATTGCATTGGATGCTTATGCTAGCCAGTGCTAGATGTGTGGCTTTAGTAATCCATTTGCTCGATGTAGAACCTACAATGGGGAATACTGACATATGTGCAGTGAGGAACACCTGGCTGAAGGCTCTGTAGTGCACAATTGTACAACCACTATATAACTCAGATCCAGACATGTGGACCATAACAGTGGTATGGACCATTCCAGGTGGTGGTGTACACATATTCATAAAGGCTACTCACATGTAAAGACCACTACTCTGACATAACGCATTACAGATGTGTCAGGTACAGCTGATAGTGGCAAATGCTGCATTCTAGGTTGTATCCTCATATACATCCACCACCTTGTCCCCAGACTACCAACACACATCCATATGTGGTATGAATAGCATGGTAGACCACCAGATAACCCGTGATTGGTGGACTGTACCTAGGCCTACATCAACTGTGCAAAGTACCCATGTACAGACTCAGCTGCATAATGTGTTATGCAATGCAATAATACCAATGCTTGTAACCAGCTCAGTTGTACACATACCAGGGTCCCTCAGATGTCAGCATTAACACAGTTGACTGTTGCTGTAAACCAGAAAACAACACCCTCATGGTTGGATATGACCTAACTGTTCCTGCCCTGGATATGTACATCTCACTCTCATACAACATAAATGACATTACTATAGCTTTTGTTATCCTTTCTACATACAGGTGGCTACAGTCATTACACACATGTACATGGCAGATAGCATGCTAACAGTACATAATGTTTGATATCTATGTTAACAGAGGTAGTATTCCCTCTCTACTGGTCACCCATGACACCTATCATATCATACAACACCCCATGTGGCATGTATATCATTAGACATGTCCACCTAATGCAGTGCCTGCAAACATACCCAAATAACAGGATCATAGGACCTACACAAGACCTGTATTGACAGACTCAGGGAATTCCAGCTCTGCTCTGTATGTTCCTGAGTGGTCACAGGTGATATGTTCATGACATGTACAGCCAGGTGTGGTCACAGCTCCTACATTTACCCCATGTCAACAATTACAAGCCATGCATCCTGTGTGCTGTCTGGACATTAGCCTTAGTACCACAATAGCCAGTACATGCTGGGGTGAGATGTTTACAAGCCACAGACCTTGCACATGCTTGAATAAGTGTACTGCCTAGCTCTAACAGAGAATATTGCTGGCACTCTTTCAGTAAACATGAGGTGTGTGTGTGGCAAATATGATGTGCTCACTGTTGACCATTACAGTGCCCTGGCTTCACCATGATAATGTCAAGTAACAGTGTGTAGGAGCATGACATGGAATAATGCTGTGTGTGTCTTGCTGATATGTGCTGCTGTCATATAGGTACACTTGGCTTCTCAGTGAATGTGGTGGTGTCCTACCAGTACATGAATACAACATCCATTATGGTGTAATGCTCGGTTATGTTTCACACATGGCATGGGGAAGGTGTGGAATGTATCCTCTTGACCTGCTAGTGCACTTACTGATATAGACCGCATGTGTGTACATGTATTGATGTTTGTGTAGATTCCATGTGTGTGCAGTGTCTGATGTCTGAAGTTGACTGTTGTCTTAGTACATCATGCTGTTGCAATACAGCCTCAACATTGCCAACTGTATATGGTGATATGCTCTAAGTACAGTAAGTCGTACATGAGGTATGGACAGATGTTTGGACATGACTACTAAGTGGTGGGGCTTCTTTGCAGATGAATGATTACTGAGGACAGCTCACTGGTGTGTTACAACCATTCCTACAATAACCTGTGTAACTGCTAAGGTCAGGTTTTTTAATTGAAGTGGAAGACAGACAATGTAGACTGCTGTAAGGGTGACACTGAAGGCAAACTTCATGACACCTGTAACAGTAATACCTCCCCTGTGCATATATTGTGCATATATCAGCACATTTGGCAAAGGAGAGAGTCAGTAAGCTTTGTACCAGATGCAATAGTGATGTACTTCTGTAATACCTATCATGAAATAGGCAGGTGTTCGATTCACAGTACTGGCATGTGTGGGTGTGTCTAATTCCATATATGTCCCGTATGGTTGGGAATACATCCCACATGTTTTCACTCTCCTGAACACTGTTGTTGACACCAGTACAGAGTGAAGTGTAGAAAGAAAGGCATAGGCAGGTGGTTGAACCTCACACATGTAAAGTGTCTGTATGTGTGTGACATAGGTGTATATCTCTGTGAATGCCACAGAGTGTGTGTGTGTGTGTGTGTGTGTGTGTGTGTGTGTGTGTGTGTGTGTGTGTGTGTGTGTGTGTGTGTGTGTGTGTGTGTGTGTGTGTGTGTGTGTGTGTGTGTATGTATGGTTGTGCATGCATATGGCTGTCTGTGTGTATGGCTGTCCAGTCCCAGGAGTGAGGTTGTATTTTACCATAGTGAAATGTTAATGCCCCCTCCCCCATCCTCTCAATGCAATCTAGCATCTCTGTTGATATCATCAATAGTAGAAGGGCATTCTAACCGCCTGCTAACATGTACACCTTGGGGTGTGACCTGTTGTTACATAGCCTACTGATGGACCCCCCTCCCCACATACACTCACTGCACTGTAGTATCCCTGTCAGTGTCCTTGATCTTACGCCATTCTGACCACCTGTACATGTGTAATCTCTGTGGCGCATCTTGTAATTGTGTAGTACAATAATGATGATATGCACGTAGGCAGGGGTTCTCATTTGAACACTAGCAACTGTGTGTGTGTATGTGTCAGGGTGTGTTACTTTGTCTGTGAATCCCCTGAGTGTGTGGGTGTGTCTGTGTTTGCATGCTGTCATGGTAGTGGGTATAACTGCTTTCCAATGAGAAGCCACTATTTCCACTGGCCTTTACCCTTGTCATCCGGCATACCACTCTTTTACCTCCTCCCCGCTCCAGGTAACTATACTTGTGATGTCACCCACTATGGATGTGACGGCTCTGAACACAGAAGCTTACTACACAGCTATCATGCTCTTGGATCATTAGAACAGTAAACATAATTGAAACATAGGAGAATATAACTGTGATGTGGAAGCTACAAAGTGCATGCAGGTATTGTCATACTGACCTGTGGGTAGTCAACGTGTACATATGGGACACTAACTGCAAACACAGACATCCCCCGGCACATGCAACTGCAACTGAAAGAGGAAGGCAGATTGTCAAGATCAACATTCTGTTAGTGTTTTTACACATGATACATACTGTCAAATGTACAAAATGTATTCTAAAACTGTAATACATGGTATGTCTGCTGCCTGTCAACACTACTCAACAATATTAATCAACAATTGTCTACTTAGTATGTTCACCCTGTGCATCAGACCATATGAGCATGTCCCTGCACCGATGGTGTGGATGACAGGGATGCGGCACAGGCATTGTCATATGCACAGGGTGATAATGTTTTCCAGAGGCCTAGGCTGCACCATTGGATGACATCATGTGTGTGTGTTAGGGCCTGTGATATAATTGGGCTTGTGTGGATGTTATGCGTGTGTGTGTGTGTGTGTGTGTGTGTGTGTGTGTGTGTGTGTGTGTGTGTGTGTGTGTGTGTTGAGATGCCCTACATTTGTTTCCAGTGTGTGTGTATGCATGCACACAGGTCTGCCATGTGGCTGGCCTACACAGGGGTATTATTGACAGCTGCAGACTGTACAAGACAGGTTTCACAGTTCACGGTGTCCGGCCACGGCCATGTGACCTGCGCCTGCCAAGGGTTGCACGGGCACTACTAGGCAGAGATCCAGATTGGGTGCTGTCTGATGACACATGTCCACTGGAATTGTGTCCTTGTTGGGACCATCCAGGACCATATGCACGTGGCCTGCTGTGTCGTGGTGTGGACTGCACAGCACCAGCTGCACTGCTGCTGCTACTGCCACTATGGGAGTGGGCATGTACAGTAGCATGTTCATGTAGACCTTCAACAGGTGATGTAGCTGAACTACACCCATGTGCCCGATGCCTCACTCCCACCAGATGTTCCAGCACAGACATTCCACGCTTAAGGATTGACATGCAATGGTCAAGAACTCCCACCATTTTACCCAATCTTCTATCCAAAACATCTGCAAGATGATGGTGAGCATTTGCAAGTGCCTGGATGCTGTCAGTTAATGAATGGACAGCAGCCCTCTGAAGCCTCAGACCTTCTCTGTTGTGCCATTCAGCATGTGCCTGTGCCTCCATTACACCCCAAAACATGTGCCTGGTGACTCCAGCTGATGTGCTTTGTCTTGCAGGGGCATGTTGGCCAGTGGTCCTCCTATGAGCAGCGCTGGGCACATGCCTGTGTGGGACATCACCAGTCAGTTGACTGGGATCATGGTGTGCAGGCACACCTTCCATAGTCTTCACACTTCCATGTTCCATATTACCACCCGCCAACTGTCCTTACTCTATGGCCAGTAGTGATGGGGTATGTGTAGGCAGGGGAACTGTGTGGGAGGTGGAGGGGGAGACAGGTAGAATGGCAACCAATGGCACAGATTCAGCCCCTGACAACCCTGCCTGTACCTCAATTATACTATCATCATCACTGCTAGAGTCTGTGGGGTCACTAACATCAGGTGGACTGCAGGAGGGCAACGCACCTACATCAACACCTGTGAAGGGAAGACAAGAACTGTACATTACAAGTTATACCAGACACAGACAGACAGAGACACACACACACACACACACACACACACACACACACACACACAGACAGAGACAAACAGACACACAGACAGAGACACACAGACACACACGCTACATGCAGGTGGTATGGCAGATGACATTCAGCTTAGACAATTATAGTTTCAGCTTAGACAATTATAGTGGTAGTTATCATACATCCCTGAATTGCACACAACAGCATGCATGTGTTATAGCAGATGGCATGTAACTTACACACTTATAGTGGTGGTTGGCATACATAACTGTATTGCACCATTTGTGTTATTAGCCTATGCCCCATACCTGCAACACAATGCATGCACTTTGCACCATTGCACCGCACTGCCATGGTGTGTGCAACATACACCACATGTTAACAGACCATCGCTGACCTTTGTACATCTGCCACTGATGCTTTGTGTTGGCCACTGCCCCTATGTGTGACGACATGAGCAGTAGGGTATGTCGACTGCATACCATGTTTGCCTGAGCCCTAGCTTGCATATCTCCCCCAAAGCAGTGCATGTCTGTTCAACATTATTCTGCCTACCCCTGAGCTGAGTCTAGAAATTGTGCATGTGGCTGTACACACATGTTTGACATGGCTGTCCCTACTTTGCAATGGTGACACAGACCAGCACAGGTTTACAGTACACTTGCCTGCTGTGTGGCGTATGACCTTGCCAATCACATGTAGTATGACATGTCTTCTGCTGCTGTGTTGAATGGCATGCATATATGTGTAACACAATGGTGTCCTTTCTAATCTACAGTACAGTAATGGTGTCCCAATGCAGGGACGTGTTATACTAACATGGGCCTTCAGCTGATGCATTGTTGTCTGTCCACTCTACAAATATGCAGGGACATACTCCACATTGTGCTGATGTGCATAGCCATTGCAGGGCATCATGTGGCTTCACAATTGCTATACAGTGTGAGCTACTGACACAGTTCATAGCCATGACTATGTTCACATACAATACATATCTAATGTGGAATGTGACCCATTTCACTGAGGTGTATACACACTAAACCCTAATGTGGAATGTGTGACACAGGTCACAGAAGGGTATACGGATGACACCCCTACACATCTTCAACCATATTACTGATGTCTGGCAACTATGTCCAAACATGACTAACTTAGCAGTACTCTATGTCCCACATGCCATCGGTGTACCTCACACACATGAGGAGCAGGCATGACATTGATGTCTGACACCAGCAAGGTGAATGTACTGTATCTGTGGCCTGATGTGGTTGTATGTGTATGTTGTGCAACACATGTATGTATTTGGATACTGTATAGGTGAATGTTTTCATGTCGTGACACACTCAAGATGTTCAAGACATGTTATGTGGTGGTTTCATGTTATGCCTACATAAGCTGTGCACAGGCCTGTATGATGTTTAGTGTTTCACATCTGAAATATCACCATTACACAAAGGCCATAGTTGTATTGTGCCGAGCCAATGTACAACAGGGTGTACACACATGTACATCACTTCTACTGTGTGTGTTGCTTCATGTCTCTGGCCATCCTCCATGGCCATGTGTACACATGTCCTGTCCAATGGTTGTGATGGCCATCTTATTTCACGTCAGTGTTATCCGATATGACATACACCCATAGATGTCATATG
Organism: Protopterus annectens; assembly: GCF_019279795.1. NCBI lineage: Eukaryota > Metazoa > Chordata > Ceratodontiformes > Protopteridae > Protopterus > Protopterus annectens. The sequence goes on along the minus strand of NC_056731.1, from coordinate 873,739,772 downwards.
CTCCACTGAGGACAGGGTTATGCAGACAAAGGTTGGTATGTATGGGATGTGAGGCATGTTTTGCAGGATAGATGAGCAGTGTTGCAGTCAGCCCACTACATGTCATGGACATGTCAGATAGCACATGACATTGTGTGACATTACTGTTCGTATTCCCAACATGTGTAATGCTGATATGTAGTACCTATCCCTACAGTGAAACACACCTCCACCATTGTATTCACTGTTGTCCACACATCTGACAGTGACAGTTTGGAAGGTTTAGTGTAGGTGTTTCATATAATCTTCAATTGTTTCACATGGGTAAACACTGTGATGCATTGTAGGTCTGACCAGTGTCCATTAACAGGACCACCATACATTATGTGTATGTGTGTTATGGCAGATGGCATGCAATTAATATGTTATGTGCATTATCAAGCCTGGTAAATAATAACAATCTCACCTGACGCAGGCTGCTGTCACTGCAAAATGCCAGAGGTACCTAAACAGGAGTGTCACAGCAGTAAGATCGTTATCCACACCTGTGTGATAGCTACAGGGTGCAATGTCCATGTTAGCACTTAAGCCAGTACAATACACTATACTACGGAGTATGCACATCTGTGCATTAATAGAGTAGCAGACTATAGTATGTGGCATGTGTGCATACATGCCTTGCATATGATGTTACATTACATATTGTACAGTAACACATGTAACTATGTGAAATATAGTTGTGTTATATGTGCAGTAGTGACTTACCAGGCAACTCCAGGCTCGGTGGTTGAGAGACACCCACCTCCACAATACCAGCTAAAGCTTATGGATGGAGGTCTGCAGGTGTCCCCAGGTTGGCCAGTAGCTCCTCTGTACATGTGAGTGGGGGTTGGGTGAGTGGCCCCCCACCTGTTGCACCTTATTCCCTGGTGATTGCATTAGCACGCTGTTTCGCCCATCTTATGAGGTCAGTGCAGTGTCAGTGCACCTGCTGATAGGTGTGATTGTGACCACCAACATCATTTACCCTCCTGCAGAGTTCCTCCCTCAGGGCATCCTGCTGCTGTGCATCCTGTGGCATATGGCTGAAGAGTGTTGTATGGTTGTCGAGGAGGTATGGGAGGAAGACCTCATCCTCCAAGTGGCTGTATGCTGGCAGTCTGCTACGTGGCATACCTGGAAGACATAATGATGGAGACAGGTCACAGTAACTCACAGAGAAGTACAGAAGTACAGCTGAACATACATGTATATCACATTTATTAAGATTACAAATACGTCTTTGCAAATCTACATAACACTAACACCACTGACATGTATAAGTCACACACATTTGACACTTACCGGTGATGTGATGTTATTTCCCTATATGTGTGTGTCATGTGATGACATTGCTCATACACCATGTGGATGTTGTCTTGACATGGGCATGTCTGTTTGCCTGTACTGGTGTCTTTACCTATCAGCACATGCCTGGATGTGTTCACATTAATGCAATCGACCTTAATGCTGTGTATATGTCACATATATAGTCATACATAGCCATTAGGAACATGACCTGTGACCCTGCAGACTTGCAAGCATGTATGTGTTTTGCCATATACATCTACATGGCACTGCACAGCTGTGTAGTATCCTGTCATGTATTGCCTGTGTTGCACATATGCAACACATGGGACAATAGCTAGCCTGATGGTATTTGCAGGGTTGGATATCAACTATAGAATGTATGGTCATAGTGATCTACGCTATATGCCCTGGGCCATTTATGAGCCTAGGCAGACAGGTTACCTAACTGTAGGCACCAGACAGGTAAGTTTCAGTGGCCGGTTCAAGCAGTGCCACAGAACTGATCCGCAGGGTTACTGATATATTTGGCATGTGGTCATCACACCATGTCACAGAGAGGGGTGATGTGCAGCTTCGCTGAACAGGGATGCATAGTATGTCAAGAGTATGTTAAGTGTATGGGACAGAGGTCTGTTAGGCATGTTGTGATCCTTGTACTAGAAAGGTAGATGTCCATGATGTATGTGTTATTTGGGATCAGGATGTGTTAAGTGTAGCATGTTCAACACCTCTGGGTTGGACATGGCTTTATTCAGGGAAGGCTGCATGCTACTTAGTGCAGCTAGGGATTGGGAATGGCAGTGTAGGCCATCTACACATGGGCAATAACCCTTAAAGGAAATATGTGATCTATTATGGGTCACATCGGTGTTGAGTATGGCTGAGCAATTATCTCTATATTCCTGGATGGCACCCTGTCATGATTAGGGGTGCCACATACGACTACCTGTCTGGTGTGGTGAAGTAACTATCAAAGGAAGGAATACTGTCCAGCAGTATCCCATACACACAGTTGCCCTTATGTTGACCGCTGCCTAGGTGGTAGTTCATGGGTACAGGGTTTGTAACATAGGGGATGACAATGCAATACTTAGCTGTCAAATTGTGGCCATACGTCACACACCACACATCTGACACACTAAGGTCCTTCTGTATGTTGAACGCAGCACTCACTGAGTCAACTATTGCCCCTAGTTCATAGTCATTTGCAAACATCAATAGGCTGATGCCTTCTGTGTTAGTCTATGTGGTATAGATAACAAAGAGGGGGAGTACCAGGAATGAACCCTGTATTACTGTGGCTGGCACTGGTTTGATGTGTGTATTAGTCAGACACCTTCTGTAGTGGTGGTTCTGCCAGCAGTCCAGTTGCCAACCACTCCTGTGACATAGGAATATACACCTAGTTTACTGAGTGTAGCTGGAACACAGTATTGGTGATGGTGTCCTATGACTCGGCATGGTCATGATATGCATTGCAAATCAACCCTACTGTCATCTACAGCTGTACCGAGTACATCAAATACATTGATCACGGTTCATGGCCTTACAGACCAGACTCAGTAAGGTAGTTGTGCACTATTTTCCATTATCAATGGTGTCTCCCCTTTGTGGGGTGCCATAATGGTTGCTGTGCACCATTCGATGTGTACACAGCCTGACATGGAACATGATGTGTATGTGGATAGCTGAATGTTCTTACATTTGTGTAGGATACACCCTGGGATGTTGACAGGTCCCATGAAAGCTGTATGTATGGCTTTAGAGAGTGCAGCTTATACCTGCATAGTTGTTATTACAGGGGCCCTGTAGTGTACATGGATATATTACTAAGTGTACCTGTTGGGGGGGGTGGGAGTGGATTTAGGTTCTCCAAAACCCTATCTGGATGAACGGGTGCTATTTCTGTAGGTGCAGTACTTCCCATGCCATAGTGCTGTGCAGCACGGCAGGTCTTGTCGTTGCCATTACGATTAATGACACAGCTATATAATGCTCTGTTTGTGCTTGGCCTCATAGTATGTGGCTGATTAGTTTCACAGTAGCTTTGTGTGGTTTTATATGGTGTATCTGCATCTTACTGAGGCTGACCAGGGATCACCTACACTCATGTGTGTTCACTCTTGCAACAGTTACTTCCTTCTGTGGTACAGTTTAAAGCATGGTAATACCAGTTTGCCTTCTTGTTTGTGTTGGGTTGAATCCTGGTTGTGTTTCAATGGCACAATCACTGCACATATGTGACTGCTTAAGGTTCGTTTGTGTAGGATTCAGCATTTGCACATGCATTGTCCATCTGCATGGGTGCCATGACAGTCACCACTCTGCTGTTAGGAATCATAACATTGGAGACTAACTATGTGTAGCATACCGTTAGCCCTGTGTGTGTGACTACTGTGATCCAGGTCAGTGAGGTCGATGGAATCCAACATGCATTGAGCGCAGGTGTTGGTACATGAGGAGTCTTCCCGGTTCATAATGGAATAGTTGAGAGTAGCCATTATTATGGTTCTGTCTCAGACCTAATCTTCCCCATTACAGCACATTATGATGGTTAGGAAATCCGCAGCTTGGTGGGTGATCTGTCTCAAGGTGCAATTTGAATTCCACTTTGGCACAAAGGTAGTTGCTCAGCATAATGCATCTGAAGTTATGCAAGTGCAACTAGCGTGGGGGTGTACTGGTGGTGATCTGTCGCAAGGTACAATTTGAAATCTACTTTGGCACAAAGGTAGTTGCTCAGCATAATGCATCTGATGTTATGCAAGTGCAATTAGCATGGGCGTGTACATATCCTTCAGGAATATGGACACACCTGTGGCCCATGTGTTCCAATAAAGGATAATGGGCAAGAGGTGAGGTATATGTTATAACATGATCATGCAGGTGTGCTCTCCGGAGCATTGAAACATGTCTCAGCAACTGCACAGATATGTTCTCCATGTTAGGGATTGACATATGTGTGCCCGTATAGTGTTTCTGACATGTATCATTGTGTAGTGAGACCCGCGGTTTATTGCTTGGCTGTCCCTGTAACAGCAGTGGACTTTCACTTGAACTGTGCGTGATGAAGGCACTATAGGGGAAGCATGAGCCCTAGGCAGTATCCAGATTCACAGGGGTAGCAGGTGCAGGCCCTGTCTGGCAAAGCATCATGGTCTGTCAACCATGTTATCCCAGGCAGACAGATACTGGATACCCTTTGACTTGCACCACTACACTAGACAATTGTGGAATACAATCCTTTTGTCCCTGTACTGCAGTATCATTCTGGCCAATGGCAGAATGTTACCCAGGCACTGGGACATACCTGCATGGGCTACAAGACCTAACAGTTCCTACATGTGTTTCCATGCAGTCCAGGCTACTGCATCACAGGTCCTGCACAACAACATGGAATATGTCAGAGCCATGTGTATAGTTCAAAAGGTGGTCTGAGTGTATGGGTATGTGGCTAATCATGGCAGAAAGGCAGCTGATAGTATGTATGCCCTTGTATAGGTTGGTTTGTAACATAGTGCTAGAGTTTGCATTCACAAATGAGTACTGTTGGGCATGTTTCCAGCCACGTGTTTTGAGGCATGGCACAATTATGCAAAGTATGTCATACATTTTATGTATTTCGGTGTTTGTCTCTTCCAGCTTGGGGGGGGTCACTTGTTTGGCCAGATACTTAGAAGCGTCTGTGAATGTGTGTGATTTCTGATAGTGTGTGTGGGTGTCCTTACTGTGTTCTGGTAAGGGTACGTGTTGGTTGTGTTGATGAGCTGCATGTGGTAACCTACACCTCATGACTGTCCAGTCCAGTCATGGCTGTAGACTGGGCTGCCTTCCAGCTTACCCCTGTAGCTGCATCCCAAACAATGTGTGGAGTGTGGTGTAAGATGGGTTTGGCAGCATTCATGGCATAGAGATTACATTCCCCCAGGATGGCCACATATACAAAGCTGACATTAGTAAACACCAGTAGCTGACTAGTGGACATGCCTGTATGAGCATTCAGTACAAGTACCAAGTACTGTATTTAGTTTACGTATTGCTTATGAAGCTGTTTTAGACAGTGATGCTCACATGTAAATATCTGTGTTATGGACGTGACAACACTGGCTATTATGGAAATATTGTAGCTATCTTTAGCAGTAACCCTCCTCTGAGGAGCACATCACATCACATCCTGTTAGTTGATTACAAATGATGCAAGTGTCTACAGGTCTGTTTCCTTCTCTGGGTATATACTCACATATCCACCAGGACCATGGGCTCTGTTGGGCACAGACACCCACTCTCCAAACAGAGTCATGTATCAGTAGACTCTGATGTCACTATCAGCATGATCAGGATATAATCAGATAGTGTGAGCCATCACCTATGAAGCTGCTATTACGCATGAGCAGCTGTATCCATCATCTTACCCTCCTACTGCAGATGTTACACTGGAGTTAAATATGATATGCAACCTGTTTCATTACCAGTACTGTGCACTACCTTACATGCAGTATGCACAAGCGGCTGTTAGGTTGGCAATGAGAAGTTGGGCTACGCAAGCCTGATAGTTCAACCACTGTGTTTCTACTCTGAATATCCACTCTATGTAGGTGTGCACATAGCCATTTGGTCCAGCCATGTAACAAGGGTCACTACACATTTGCATAACATGTACATATGCACAGCTGTTATTACTTACAAATGATACTAGAGAGGACCAGCCCTGTAACAAGGGTCACTGCACATTTGCATAGCATGTTCACATGCACAGCTCTTATTGCTTGCAAATGATACTAGAGAGGACCAGCCCTATAACAAGGGTCACTACACATTTGCATAACATGTACACATGCACAGCTGTTCTTGCTTGCAAACAATACTAGAGAGGACCAGCCCTGTAACAAGGGTCACTACACATTTGCATAACATGTACACACATGCACAGCTCTTATTGCTTGCAAACGATACTAGAGAGGTCTAGCCCTGTAACAAAGGTCACTACACATTTGCATAACATGTACACATGCACAGCTGTTATTGCTTGCAAACGATGCTATAGAGGTCCAGCCCTGTAACAAGGGTCAATACACATTTGCATAACATGTACACATGCACAGCTGTTATTGCTTGCAAAAAATACTAGAGAGGACCAGCCCTGTAACAAGGATTACTATAGATTTGCATAACATGTACACATGCACAGCTGTTATTGCTTGCAAACGATACCAGAGAGGTGGATATTACATGGGTTATGTGCATGGATAGTTACCTGGCTCTTCCAATTATCTTTGTTAGCATGCTGCTAAACTGTCAGATGAATACAAATGATATGTATCCTGTTATTCAGTATTGTAACTGCCAATAGACATAACTACTGTTTGCATAACATAACAGAACTGCTATGTGGAATAGAATACAGATCTGCCTAAAATACCAGACATTATAGTTATTGGCACAATATCCCACAATGCACACCATATTTGCATGGGAAGCCCACCTTTAACATGTTCATCTTACTTATACACCCATACATATGTCGACTGTTACAATATATCAACATATACTATCCCCTGTTATAGCACATACTTGTTGGACCAATCCTGACACTGACAGTGGCTGGAAGCAAATTGGTGGGTTCCAAGCCCATATCATCCCTTGTGGTGTATGTGGAGTTTGCCGTGTGACCTACAGCAGTACACACATGGAATACTACAAGCATTACTACTGCTCAACAATACATCGCTACAAGATAGCTATTTCCACTATATGCATTGATTACACTGTAATTCTTACAGAACAGGTACTACATACACAGACATATTACATGTCATACATACCATCTTAGTAATCAGAGGTGTTATTGACTAGTATAATACTCGTTTTTAGTTCATCTTTCAGGGTTTTGTACTGTCCTACAGGTAGATACAGATGTTTTGAATGTGTGACAAAGAAACCTTTTATAGTTAAAGATCAGTAACATGTATCCGGATAACCAACTGGTGTTCCTAAGTAGCTAACTACATGCACATCAGCTGCGCTGCTACTGTCTTAGCCAATACCATGGCTACAGTGGAGTATAATTGAGTACTCCACTTGGGCGTTATCCCTTTGCCTTACTTGTGAGGAAGACAACGTGGAAATGTTGTTTGGAATCTATTGCAACAGCTGTATGGAGACGAACAATAATATATTGTGTGTAATGCCTAGAGGATTTGGTCTAAATGTGAGTGCTGCTGACATATTTCTGAACATTGCTACTTGTGCAGGATTTGTCTGTACCGAATACTTCTGCATATGTTTCAGTCTGGCCAGGTTGTTTGACCAGCTCAAGGCTGCATAGCTATGCATATAATGTTAGGGGGTTTACAGTGTGCTTACCAGACATATTTAGTTTGGTGTTCCTGTGTATTATACTGTGTTGATAATCAGTACTCGGTAAAACTTCCTGGTGTATGAACCTTTCAACCCTCTGAAACGGGATTAGTTCATACAAACCCTATTACATCAGCAGTTGTTAAATTGTATAACAGCAACTATTTCACATAGGGCCATGTTAGTCTGTCTGTGTCCAGGTATATTAAGATTTCAGCAGATGTTGTACAGTAGTTGAACAATTGGTTATGGTATGACAGTATGTATTGATGTAATTATTTGGTTGTGGGTTAGATGTTGGTGGGTGTACATAACACATGCAGGTGTGTAGGAACCCCTTTTATACAATGTCTATATGTGTGTGGGTGTTCTTTCCCTATGTGAACACCTATCCCTTAGTGGACTAATACTATGGTAATTGCAGGCTGATTCATTAAGGCACTGTTAAATGCTTCCTGTATAGCATGCAGGTACTGTTAGTCCTTGAATCCTTTTGGCAATACATCGGAATGTAATAAAGTTTTGCAAAATGAAAGCTGTCTGTGTAACAAAAAAAAAAAAAAATCTTGCTTTTTTCCCACTTTTCTGAGATTTAAAAAAGTTCAAGTTACAGGCTTGCTGTTCTTGAACTGTTTTGTAAGTTTCTGTGAGGCCATTTTTGCTTGGGCTAAAGGAAAGTCTCTCGGTTGATCAGTGGCAGTGAAAAACATTGAGCTGCTTCCCTGCCCCCCATGGGAGTGGTTACTGGCTTGAAACTGTAGTTGTATTGGCCATCTTGGGTCAATTCCTGGCTCTTTCCAGCCCCTGCTATCAAGCACGCTTTAGAGTGCTTTAGCACGATTTAGCACGGAGTTGCCACTAGAGCAGCATCGGGCAGCAGTTTAACAAGGTTAAACTTTTTCTGGCTCCATAAAGTCTGTTCTTCATTTTTTCCCTTAGAACTGCTCTACTAGTAATCTAAACAGTATATCCCTTAACTAAAAAGCACAGCACTTGTTCCTAAAAGCTTTTACTTGTCTTAAAAGCATCTTCTTTTCAGGTTTAGCACTTCTGTATTATACAACGTCCCTCACTAGCAAACCCCCCCCCCCAGAAGTACCCACTTCCTTACTAAGTCCTCTCTTATTCAGTTACACCCCTAACTTCTAAATTTCTCTAGCATGTCGAAGGGCGAGATGCTGGCATCCTCTCCTGCCCAGTTGGTGAATTTGGGAATATTGAGGCAATGTTACGATTGCCTCATGTACACTGACAACCCTCTCCTCCTCCCACATAACACAAATACTTGCGAGAGATGCAGCTATTTAGCCAAACTGCAGGCTGAGCTCTCTCAACTCAGGACTGGCAAGACCAGACAGGAGGAGAAGACAACTACACACACCACAAAACCAGTCTCACATAAAGCTATCACAACAATGAATCAAACACATAAACACAAAGTCATACTTGGAGGCTCTGAGCAAAATTGTACCTGAACAGCAGAGGCCTCCAAAGCAGACATCCAAGCAACTGCCACCTCATGACACACCACAGGCAACACATAAACCACAAAAAGCGTGTGCAAAGCAGTCACAGCCCTTAAGGCCAAATACAACACCAAACATACTTGTCATAGGTGACTCCATAGTCAGACACACTGACGTCCCACTCACCAGGCTGAACAAGGAGAGGGTCACAGTAAGCTGCCTATCGGGCTAGAATCCACATAACACAAGCACTCGGGTCACTCCACAGCAAGTACAAATATGACACAGTCATTGTCCATGCTGGTGTGAACGACCTGAGACGTACCTCCCTGGACTACATGAAAAGAGACATAGAGGAGCTCTCTGATTATGTAGCCCAGGCAGGTATGACCCTGACCTTGAGCAGTATCCTTCCTTCACCAAGAATGATGCCACAACATAGAGACAAGATGATCATCTTTAACAATTGGCTTAATTTCTGGAGTCATTCAAAGGGGGATCCAGTGTCTGTCTGCCTGGGATGACATGCTTGACAAGCCACGCTGCCATGAGGACAGCTTGCACCTGTCACCCCTGGGATTCCGGATATTAGCTAAGGCTCTTGCCACCCCCATAGTGCCTTTTTTAGGCAAGGCTCAAATTCTAAACCTACCACCCTAGAAAACAAAAATGGGAAGAAACTAAGGGTAATGCTGCTCAATGCCAGAAGTCTAAATCTGAAAATGCACACACTCGAGACCCTTCTCAGTATGGAGAACATCGATGTCTGTGCTGTGACTGAAACCTGGTTCAAGGCTCCTGAGAGCACCCCGGCACTATCAGGTTTACCTCATATCATGCGTTCCGGCCCCAAAACCCGGACCACACCACAAAAGGAGGGGGTGTATCCATATTCATCAAGGATACCCACACCTCTAGGTTGGTGGCAACGCACGAAGCATCGGAAACCATCCAGGTGCAATTAACCATAGGCAAAACTGCTCTACAATTTGTAGCATGCTACAGGCCACCCTCTCAAACTCAGGAACCCCACATAGCCTTCCTGAAGACACTGGAGGGTATAAATGTATCTCCAAACACCATTATATTGGGTGACTTCAACTACCCGAATATAGACTGGGAACATTACTCAAGCCCGAACTTTCTAGCCCAAAGGTTCCTGGAGTTCATAAATTCAAATGCCATGGAACAACTAGTCACCGTTCCCACAAGAGGAGAAAATATACTAGATCTCATCATCACAAACATGGGGACAAAATGCTCCACACTGGAAGTATATCCCTCATTGGTGAGATCAGATCACAAACTTATCTCACTGGAAATCCACATCCTGCCCCCACCCCAAACAAAAAAGACCACAGTGAAGAACTTCTCTAAAGCAAACGTCACACTACTCAAGACTAGTGTGGTATCCTTCAAGGCCCCCGAGCCAGTGGAAACCACAACCCAAGCTGCGGAAGCCCTTACAAATGCCTTCTACGAACACCTCCAGGACTGCATGGATCAGGCAATCCCTAATAAAACCAAGACTCTTTCCACCAAGGGCAAACGTCCAGTCTGGTGGACCCCAGCCATAAACAAACTTTACAATAAGAGGAGAAAGCTGTTACATGATAGAGCAAAATCCATAAAGAGAAGACACCCTTGATCATTATTAGTAAAAATACGAGCACTCATAAAATCATCCAAGGCCAACTTTGAGAGAAAAATTGCAATAGATTCAAAAGACAATCATAAGGCCTTCTTCAGCTATGTTAGAAACCTGGGTGGAAACTCCCAGATATGCAGAATTAGTCCAAAATTATACAAAAATCACTGAACCCACAGACATTGCCAACATACTGGCAGACAGGTTCAGTGCAAACTTCACCCCCCTCTCCCCCAAAGGAGAGATAACTATCCCAGCGGAGTGTAGCCTCCCAGACATCTCAAATGCAGGTGAAAGCTGCTCTCTAAAAGCTAAAAACACAGCATCAATGGGACGGATGGTGTCCCCGCTGTGTGCTACATGAACTCAACGAGGAACTAAACCCGCATATAAGGCAGCTGTTTAATCTTAGCCTTACCACAGGATACGTGCCCAAGGAGTGGCGTGACGGAAACTGTGGTCCCACTCCACAAAGGCTGTGCCTCTATGGACCCTGGTAATTACCGCCCCAAGCTTAACAAGCCTGGTCTGCAAAGCTATGGAGAGGATCATAATGGAACTCATAAACAAAGACATAGGGACTTGCAGACATTGGACCCGACCCAGTTTGGCTTTGTCAAGGGCAGATCATGCCTTTTGAACTTGGTCGACTTCTTCAAACAGTCACCAAGGCCATTGATGAGAAAGGCAGTCCATACAGCCTACCTTGACCTTGCAAAAGCTTTCGACACAATACCCCACTCGGGTATTATAGAGAAACTTACCAGCTTAAATGTAAACCCATATGTCACAAGATGGGTTGCAAACTGGCTAAAGGACAGAACCCACAGGGTTAGAGTTGCTGGCGCCATGTCAGACTCCAAGTCGGTCACAAGTGGTGTCCCAAAGGGCTCAGTCCTTGGCCCCCTGTTGTTCAGCATCTACTTCTCAGAAGTACAGGCAAACATAGGAGAACTATGGCTGACAAAGTTTGCAGATGACTGCAAACTGGGCGCCATAGTGGAAAGTACATCGGACACAGATATCCTTCAGAGGGGTCTCACGGAAACTGATAACTGGTGCCAGAGCCATGGCCTGAAGTTAAATGCCAAAAAATGTATAGTCATACCCTTCGGGAAAAACAAGATAACCCCAAGCTACCATATAGGTGGCAATCCATTAAGCACAGAAGAGGTTATCAGGGACCTGGGGACCCAGGTTGACAGTGGCCTTTCTTTTGACACTCACATTGCTAAAGTGGTTAGAAAGACCTTCTACATTGCCCACCTGATCATGAAGGGATTCACAACCAGATCAAGTGAGATCATTGTTTCCCTGTACTCTTCACTTATCAGACCAATGATCGAGTACAATGCCCCATTCGGGATGTATCTCACCCGACACCTGCAGCAATTGGAGAGACCCCAAAAGTTCCTCACCAAAAGGATAAAGGGACTCCAAAATCTGTCATATGCTGCCAGACTGAAGAAACTCCAGCTCTATTCAGTCGCATACCGCCTGCTCAGAGGTGACCTGTGCCTGACATACAAGGCCATGTCCAACCCGGAATTAATGGACATGCTCCACCTCAAAAATCCAAATGTACCAGATCCACTAGAGCAAGCGACTTAAACCTTAGCACGGATATAAATAGGACATGCTGGAGGGATAGATTTGTCACCCAGAGACTCCCTATGCTGTGTAATAAAATCCCGGTCCATGTGAGGCAGAGCACCTCACTGGCTCTGTTCAAGAGAAATCTTGACCGGTGGATGGGAGATCGTAGGTTTACCTGAATCATCTCTGTGTCACTGCTGGACAGAGGCACAACAAACTAATGGGCACAGTATTTTTTAACATAAGGGGTGGCGTAAGCCACAAAACTTTGGGCTAGTCTTATAAATGCCTTAGGGCAGATAGCCTAGTATAAACCTATGAACCTATTTCTATCATGGATATCTGCAGTCATTGCAGTTGTGTTGGTGACTGTGTCCATAGAACATATTTGTAACAGTGTATTGGCATATACTCTTCATATGTTATGTTCATATTGTTTGAGGGGGCGGAATGTGTGATTGCTATGGTCCATGTTATACTCAGATATGAACACTTCGGATGCTGTCTACAGACATGTATGTATGTGTGTACACATATAATATATATATATATATATGTGTATATGTATATAGATATATATCTTATTGCATACATTTATCTGTACCGCCATAGATGTGTAGATGTTTTTAACCTATCTATATATCTACATATATATGTAGACCTGTATATATCGACATGTCTCTATGTATATCTCTCTCTCTCTCTCTCTCTATATATATATATATATATATATATATATAAGCATACACCTTTAATTGGGTACATGGCAGGTTGTCCTATTTCAACACATTCCTCCCTTTTGTGTTTTAACCTGTCTGCATACACAGCTGGGATAGGTACATCCCAAGTAGCTTAATGTTAGGTTACTCTGAGGATGGAGTACATGGTTGTGGGTTTTACCCCTAGAAGGTGTTATTATTTTACCTGTCAGAGTAGGCACTGGTAGGGAAAGAGTGAATAACGCACATTTACACGGTTGTAAGCAGGTTTGCCCGTGGTCTGTGCAATGTTAAGCAATGGTTAAACATGTAAAGCACTTCTCCGTTTACCGTGTTTCAGTGCTGCTTACCATCGCACAAACTCGTGGAAGCCTGCTTACAACTGCTTTAATCCACCTGCATCCAACAGCCCTTATTCTGGTCCTTAAAATGACCTAACAGCCCTTGCAAGTCTTGAACCTGGGACCATGAACACCACAGTCACTGACTTTACCACTCAGGCATCTGAGATATGTACAGATGCTATGGTGTTTAGAATATACATTGTACTACAGATATTTCTCACTACTAAAAACAAATGTGACAGTCAGTTGGTCTACATGTGTCTGATACATGTTAATGTTCATAGGTTTGTGAAATTATGTGTTGCAATGTGACATGACAGGGTGTATTATAAATGAGAAAGGTTCTTGTTTTGTGTCCTTTTTATATTGTCCCCATACTCCATGTATACCCCTCAAGTTCACTTAATGGACATCCGACCCAGTCCCTCCTTGATGCATGATTGCATTACCCATCATTCCTCCCCACCCCAATCTTCACATACACAACAAACACCCCTTCTATGGTGAATTAGGTTAATATTAATTATTATAATACCAGAGCTGCATGTGTTTTGTGTGCACTCCAATTCCTTTGGAGTGCTTCTGTGTCACAAAGTGTGTTCATAGATGTTTGTATATATGGCTATTGAGGTAACTGTATAATATATATATATATGTGTGTGTGTGTGTGTGTGTGTGCAGACATCACTGACATATATATATATATATATATATATATTTCATATTAATTTGCAACAGTAATACATATGTAGACTGGAATGTGTTGGTTCACAAACTATTTTACATTACAATGTACTGTACATATGTACACAAAGTGACTGTCCCATTTGTGATCATTACAGCGAAATGCATATGGTATAAGGTGTAGTCTCAAGACCATGAAACATGTATACACTTTGGATGGCTTAGTGGTAAGTCCCATGACTACAGTGTACATGGTCCAGGGTTCGACACCTGCGATGCTTTACAAATATTTTTTACACCAGAATAAGGCTCATTTAAGCAGTTGTAAGCATGTTTAAAAGTGTTTGTGTGACATTATAGCAGCAGTTAAACACAGTTAAACAAACTTTGTAACTTATAACCTGTGCGCGCAAACACGGCCACATCCGCTAACTACTCAGGATATATACATGTCAGTGAAGTAACATCTCACTATGTGCTGACATAACATTACATTCTCTGTTGACTGTACTCTCAAGCACACATGGGTTTATATGGGTGTTTTGAATGTTTACTATACAGACGATTACTACCTATATATGCAAGCTGTAGTTAAGGTATACTTTCGAACATGATAAACATCCCTGCCTTTATCGGGATTGGAACCTCGAATGCACAGATACTATGCAGATGCTGTAACCATTCCACTGTTGACATTAACATTGCTTCTGCCTATTTCTTATTTAGATGATTTCTGTGTGTAAGCTAGGTTAATTAAAGGGAGGAGGCCCCCGAACTCACTGAGCTTCACGTACACTTGAAACAACATATAACAAATGTACTGTGAGACAATACATTACATTCCTAACTACTTTAGGCATAGCCCCTCACTGACACACTTCAAGGGAAACCCTGTGTGAATGTGTAACAGAATATACAGCCCTGGGATCATGTGTCCCAGAACCATACAGCCAGGGGGTGGGGGAGCCTGCCCAGTTTGATAGCTGCAAGACCTGTTGGGGGAATTAAATGGTGTTGAATTGTCACATTAACATGCCCTCTTTAGATCACTAAGTGCCCCTATCACCCTCCACAACCCCAGTCTTCAACAGCTTCCAGCAAATCTGCCTGTAATTGCTTCATTGGCTATGCTTGACAGAGGCTCAGTTACTTCATCAATGGTGTGGGGAAAGCCAACACACTGTAGCTATGCTTCTAATTGCCCTTGGGCAGATAGGTAGTAGGCTATCTGTGAACCTCTAAAGCACAGGCCATCACAGCCATAATATGTGAATAAACAGATCTTCAGATCACAATATACAGTGAGAAATCACCATGTAGTCAGGAAACAGTTAAGTACAGCAAGAACATACAGAACACAGATACTTAGTCACTCCAGAAGTGTATCTTGGAAGTTAGAAGACTTGTATAAGTTTAAGGCTTTCTATTGCTTACCAGTAGGTTACCTACAGGAGAGATGACAAACAAGCACAGATGAGGAACATGCATGCAACAATACCATACCAGTTTATGTGTCAGCCTTAGGCTTTGTAATACTGGCCAAGGCTATTGGCAAACCCATGGTGCCTTATTTAGGAGAGTTTCGGAGGTGAATACCAGCTCTGTAAACAGCACATTGCAGATTCAATGAGAGTTATGCTACTCAACACCAGGGGTTGTGATCACAACATGCATGCACTCACAGCACTCCTCAGGATGGATAAAATGAACATTTGTGCAGTAACTGAGATCTGGCCGTAAGGATCCTGAGAGTACATCAGCACTACCAGACTACAACCCATACCACACATTTCAGCCACAGAACATGGACTGATACGGACATGGAGCGGCTGTATCCATATTCATCAGGGATATCAACACCTCCAGGTTAGTGGGGGTAGCATGATACCTCTGAGATCATCCATGTGCAGCTAACATCAGCCACAACTGCAATGTAAACTGTGGCCTGCTATGAATCACCCTCCATGACCCAGGACCACCACTCCATCTACCTGAAGACAGTGGAGAACATGACAGTCCTAATGCACACCCTGGCATTGGTCGATGTCAACTACCATACCATTAACTGGGAAACTTACTCCGGTACTCACTTCCAGGCCCAGCGCTTCCTGGAATTTATCACCTCATATGCCCTGTATCAGGTGGCAACCTCCCTAATGTCGGGTGGAAACTACTAGAAGTGGTCATCACCAACATGGGCAACAGGTGCACCACAGTGGAGGTTAACTGGTCACTGGTTAGATCTGACCATGAGCTATTCACTGTTTCCACACCCAAGCATCTCCATCACCCATGGATACCACAGTGTATACCTTTTCTACAGCTAAATTTACACTACTAGTGACAGGGGTGGGGAGTTTCCCAGCCCCCATGATAAGGGAAAACACTGCTCAAGATACAGACAGATTTACAAATGCAGTCTATAATGCCATTACATGGATGTATGGATCGTGCCATCACTGGTAAACCAAGACTCACTCCTCCTAGACAAGGACACTGGTCTGGTGGACCTCTGCATTAAACAGGCTATACTACAGAAGTAGGATAGTGTTCCAGACAAACAGCAAATCCCATGAAGGATAGACATCCGTGATCACTATTAGTATGATACGTAGGTCCCTCATGACATCATCCAAGGCTAACATCAGCAAGAGAATACGCAAGGATTCAAAAAATAACCGCAAAGCCTTCTTTGGCTATGTCAAGGATCAACGTGGTGACACAGATTTGCACTGTGCCGGTGAAATATAGCACAAAATATGCTGACCCTACTGATATCGCCAACATCCTTGCAGATACATTCAGTGCATACTTCACCTCCTAAAGAGCCCACAAAACTACCCGAAAGGTACAGTATCCCACACATCTGAGACACACAGATGGAAATGGCCTTCTCTAACAGCAGAACCCAGCATCAGTGGAGGCAGATGTTGTCCTAGACTGCATCTTGCAAACTATACAAGACAACCTGACCCCCCACTTAATTAAGCTTACCTTCCTTAGCATCTCCACAGGCTACATGCCCATACAATGGTGCGTGGCAATGGTCATTCCACTCCATCAAGGTGGAATCACAACTGACTATGGTAACTACCACCCCATAAGCCTGACTAGCCTGGTCTGCAATGGTATGGTTTGCATCCTCATGGCACTCATTAACAAAGACATTGGTAACCTCCGAACATGTGACCCAACCCAGGTCAGCTTGGTTGAGTGCAGTTCATGCCTACTGAACCTGTTTGACGTCTTACATACAGTCACCAAGACATTAGATGACGGGGAAGGTGGTTCACACATACTACCTGGACCTCACCAAGGCTTTTGACACCATGCCCCACTCAGGTATTATTGATAAACACACCAGCCTGTACATACACCCATACATCACAGGTTGGGTTGCCAACAGGCTTACACACAGAACCCACATGGTACGACTAGCGGTCTCCAGGTCCAACTCTTGACCAGTCATGACTGGTGTCCCACAGGACCCTACTGTTTGGCATATATGTCTCAGAGGTGCAGGGAAACAAAGGTGTACTATGGCAGACCATGTTTGGCAATGACTGCAAACTGGGAGCCATGATTGATAGTCCAGCTGACACAGACATCCCTCAAGTGACCTCACAGAGAATGTCACAGTCACGGCCTCAAGCCAAGTGCCACTAACTGTATAGTCATTCCATTGTGGAATTGGCACCCACATATTAACACATAAGTGGCAGCCACTTTAATATGGACGAGGTAATGGGGTATTTGGGGACTAAGGTAGATAGTGATCTCCCCTTTGACAATCATATCTCCACAGTAGTTAGGACATCCTTCTATGTAGGCCACCTGATTACTAAAGGATTCCCATCTAGACATACTGGGGTTATAGTGCCCCTTTACTCATCACTCATCAGTCCCATCATAGGGTATAATAACCCATGTGGGATGTACCTCAGAAGACACTTCCAACAGCTGGGAGGTCCACAAATGTACCTCGCCAAGGGGAATACTGGCCTCCAACATATGGCCTGTGCAGCCAGATTGAATAAACTCCTGCTTTACTCAGTGGCATCTCGTTTACCCAGAGATGATCTCCGCTGGTAAACACAGCCATGTTGAACTCAGGCTTGATGGATATGCGCCACCTATGGGAATCCATGTCACAGTGAGCCACACACTGTAGTGAGCTGAACCTTGCCACAGCAATAACTGGAAGATGCTGGAGGGACAGCTTCCTGTCACAGACACTCCCCATACTTTGGAACAACATCCCTAACTACATTATACAGAGCCCCTCACTAACACTCTGCAAGAGAAACCTTGAAGAATGGATGGGGAACAGTAGATGCACCCTAGAGATCCCTCCATTGGCTCTGCTCCACAGAGGGACAGTTAATGAATCAATGGGATGGCAAAAGCTGACACATTTTGGCTGGGCTTATGAATGGCCTATGGCAGTTGGCCAAGTACCTACCTATGACTCTAAGCTATCATCATATGCAGATACTGTATGTATAATTTACTGTTCAGGTGTTGACTTACCTTGTGCCAATGGCAGTTGTGTGTGCAATAGTTGAGGGCTGCCTATGTTGGATGCACACAGTAGACTGCCTATACATGACAATTTACAGGTAGTCTTGTGCGTGTGCCATCCATTTTTACTGTGTGTGCAGGTGGAGAAAGGTGCCAGTCCCTAGGTGCTTACACTGTCAGTGTGTGCGCTATATGTTCCCTCTTTGCCAAGCATGGGCATACTGGGCATGCCTCCATCTGCCTACTGGGGCTGGCTCAGGGTGTTCATTGTCTGAGTACCTCTGTGCCTGTGGGGCCCTTGGCAATGGTGGTGGGCTGTGAGGGCCTTCACCATTCTGTCCCTGCTGCAGCTGTTTCCGCAGGACCATATTGTGTAGCATGGCACACACTATGAAGATGTGGGCACATGTGCCTGGAGAGTACTGCAAGGATCCACCAGATATGTCCAAGCAATGGAACCATGATTTCAGCATCCCAAACATATGCTCTTTGATGATTCTGGTTTGTGCGTGTGCCTCATTATGGCGTTCCTGCATGGGTGTGTGTGCATTTCTGATGGGAGTCATCATCCACGGTTCCAGTGCATAGCCAGCATCCCCCACCAGGTGGCCATTTGGGATATCCCCCCCTGGCAAATAACTGATACAGCTGTGAGGCATGCCAGATGTGGGAGCCATGATAGCTTCCAGGGCTGCCAGCACACACATCCATGATAATGCCCTGGGCATTGCACACGACCTGGCAGTTGATGGAGGGGTATCCCTTGTGGTTTATGTAGCACCTACCCTGCTCACCAAGTGGTGACTTGATGTATATGTGCATGCAGTCCATTGCACCCAGTACCTCTGGGTATTCTGCCACACAGTGGAAGAGACACATATTGCTGGCCAACCCCTCCTGCGTTTGAAGGAAGTATATGTGCTCATTGGCATGTGGTAACATGGCATCCAGGAAATGGTGTAGTATCCTGGATGCTGATGCCTGTAAGATCCCCATGATATCCCCAGTTGGTCTTTGAAAGGTACCTGTAGCTAGTATTCTCAGGCTTACACATACCTTCGTATCCACTGGGATGGGTCCCCCTCTGTTTGTTCTGGCACTAAGGCATGGCCGGCACAGCTCCACAAGCTGCTGTAGGATGTCCCTGCCCACCCTGTAATGCTCTACTATCTCCAGATCAAGTAGCCCCTGGTAGGTTACCCTGGGTCTGAACACTCTCTTCCTCCTCTGGTGCCTGAGGTGGTCATGTGAATCATCCTCCACACCACCTTCTGTCTCCAACACATACTGGTGGATCAAAGCTATGGCAGCCCCTAACATGTACATAATAAAAGTTCCCCATCTGTATACACCACTGGTGCAGAGTGTATGGGAATACACAAATGTGTGTGAGGTGCTTTCACAATTTATAGTATTGTGCTATGGATGCTGCTGATGTCAGTGGGTGTGTATGAGCTATTCCAGCTGCAGCATGTCTTAATTATGGGTTTTACAATGAGTACTGCAAGTGTGGGGCCTTTACTGTGGAGATCTACTTGCCTGCCTTGATTAATCTGTTGCCCTTTAATTCACTTTTAGACCTGGATCCCCTCACATTATCAGGCATACATCCACCTGCCGTCTTTCTTGATTTGTTCTTTCCCTACCCAGTCATGGCAAAATGTGTCTTGTAGCTGATATACTGCAAATCGGCTTTGTTCTGCTTTGACACTTTGCTGTTTTCTTTGTAGTACAGCCCCCTCCCCTTTCCTGTTCTGCAGGTAGGTGCTTGCAGCCTTGTTAGCTGTTGTCAATGGCTCACTGTAGGCTCCTAGGTGTTAATTAGTCATTTGTACTCCAATTTCACTGCTGCAGCATTTCCTTGTTTCTTTCCTATATCCTTCCTGTTTCAGCTGCAGTGTGAGCAGCACATGCCCATTTACCAGGTTTACGTGCGTTTTCATCTCCGTTCACATGCATACTCGGTTACCTTGTGTACTCTCAGCTAAGCATAGCTATGGCCAATTCAACACACCCCTATCCTGCAGTTTTGCCTAGCTAGGGACAAACCGGTTTAGCAATGCTCCAATGTGCTTACATCAGTGGCGACACACCCCTCTCTTGATGTCATCTTTATCTCAAGGGCACACCTCGGTGCTATAATACTATGTTGTGAGGTGCATCCTTACACCAGCGGGGAATCTGCAATTCACTATTACTCCTCTCATTTGAATGGCATTGCCTACTAATTCCTATCTACTGCGCATAACACTGTCACTGCTCCTTAGCAACCCTTGTGCCATAGTATGGTGTAGCATGCCTGCCATTGACTATTATGGGGAAATCATGATATGTGTTTCATTGCAGTTTTATTCTATATTTTTATATATTCCTTGTGATCCCCTTTGCGCACCGCTGCCCTGCGCTTCCATGTCGCGATAGTGCGACTATATATATTGAATGTTAATTTTATATTTTGTACATTTTTTATGCCAATGGCTATATATTCAGCCATTAGCATATATTAACAATATAATATATGTGTTTTGTCGGATGTCATGGCTCTGAGTTTGTTTGCAAAAATGTAAACCATTTTCTGCAGTTTACATTTCTGCATGCTTACACTATGCCTTTACCACTTCCTGAATCGCTACATACCTTCATTTGCATGCTACACTGCTGCACATGGGGTAATTAGCATACAAGTCTCGAGAGTTTTGTGGGCGTATCTTACGCAGCTAGTGCACTTGGAAACAGCTCATACCTGAATCGCTCGGCGGCCATCCTGCACCTGCCGCAAGCTTCAAGAATCCTGGGGAGAGATTTAAAATTGGTGCTTGGACTGTTAGAAGAGGCCCGTGGGGAACCCAACATTAAATAGAGAGTACTGGATGATAGCTGTTACACTGGCTCATCAGCTAAGGCTATTAGTCTGAGTTCCTCTTCAAGTAACCCAATATGCATGTAAGTCATTACAGCAGGCACATGGAGAAAGAGAACTCCTGGTGGTTTTTAAAGGATGACCAAGACAATAAAAACAAAACTTCTTCTTCTTTCAGCTTTTCGCGGTTAGGGGTCGCCACAGCGGATCACCTGTCCACTTATGATTGGCACTGGAGTTTTATGGTGTCGAGTTGCCAGCCCGGTGCCCAACCTTCCACAGAAGGCACACACATGCATGCACTCATGCCTAGGGCCAATTTAGAGTGTCCAATCCACCTACAGCATGTCTTTGGGATGTGAGAGGAAACCCACACAACCACAGGGAGGACATGCAGACTCCACACAGAAAGCACCTCAGCTGAGGATTGAACCAGAGAACCTCTTGCTGTGCAGCAGCAATGCTAACCACTGCACCACCGTGGCCACCCATCTAAGTTGTACAAATACTCAGTGAGATGTTATACAGATGAAGATATACTGCACCAGAAAAGAAATGGACCCATTGTCAGGGTGCATGCCTCCATATACCCATATCTCAGATGGAATGCAAACCAATCTAGTAAAAGCTGTAGAACAGCAGGTGGTGTTTAGGAGGAACACCCTGCCAACTGCCAGGTTTTGGGTACATGGCAGGTTGTCCTATTTCAACACATTCCTCCCTTTTGTGTTTTAACCTGTCTGCATACACAGCTGGGATAGGTACATCCCAAGTAGCTTAATGTTAGGTTACTCTGAGGATGGAGTACATGGTTGTGGGTTTTACCCCTAGAAGGTGTTATTATTTTACCTGTCAGAGTGGGCACTGGTAGGGAAAGAGTGAATAACGCACATTTACACGGTTGTAAGCAGGTTTGCCCGTGGTCTGCGCAATGTTAAGCAACGATTAAACCTGTAAAGCACTTCTCCATTTACCGTGTTTCAGTGCTGCTTACCATCGCACAAACCCGTGGAAGCCTGCTTACAACTGCTTTAATCCACCTGCATCCAACAGCCCTTATTCTGGTCCTTAAAATGACCTAACAGCCCTTGCAAGTCTTGAACCTGGGACCATGACACCACAGTCACTGACTTTACCACTCAGGCATCTGAGATATGTACAGATGCTATGGTGTTTAGAATATACATTGTACTACAGATATTCCTCACTACTAAAAACAAATGTGACAGTCAGTTGGTCTACATGTGTCTGATACATGTTAATGTTCATAGGTTTGTGAAATTAGGTGTTGCAATGTGACATGGCAGGGTGTATTATAAATGAGAAAGGTTCTTGTTTTGTATCCTTTTTATATTGTCCCCATACTCCATGTATACCCCTCAAGTTCACTTAATGGACATCCGACCCAGTCCCTCCTTGATGCATGATTGCATTACCCATCATTCCTCCCCACCCCAATCTTCACATACACAACAATCACCCCTTCTATGGTGAATTAGGTTAATATTAATTATTATAATACCAGAGCTGCATGTGTTTTGTGTACACTCCAATTCCTTTGGAGTGCTTCTGTGTCACAAAGTGTGTTCATAGATGTTTATATATATGGCTATTGAGGTAACTGTATAAGATATATATATATATATATATATATATGTGTGTGTGTGTGTGTGTACGTGTGTGTGTGCAGACATCACTGACGTATATATATATATATATATATATATATTTCATATTAATTTGCAACAGTAATACATATGTAGACTGGAATGTGTTGGTTCACAAACTATTTTACATTACAATGTACTGTACATATGTACACAAAGTGACTGTCCCATTTGTGATCATTACAGTGAAATGCATATGGTATAAGGTGTAGTCTCAAGACCATGAAACATGTATACACTTTGGATGGCTTAGTGGTAAGTCCCATGACTACAGTGTACATGGTCCAGGGTTCGACACCTGCGATGCTTTACAAATATTTTTTACTCCAGAATAAGGCTCATTTAAGCAGTTGTAAGCATGTTTAAAAGTGTTTGTGTGACATTATAGCAGCAGTTAAACACAGTTAAACAAACTTTGTAACTTATAACCTGTGAGCGCAAACACGGCCAAATCCGCTAACTACTCAGGATATATACATGTCAGTGAAGTAACATCTCACTATGTGCTGAAATAACATTACATTCTCTGTTGACTGTACTCTCAAGCACACGTGGGTTTATATGGGTGTTTTGAATGTTTACTATACAGACGATTACTACCTATATATGCATACTGTGGTTAAGGTATACTTTCGAACATGATAAACATCCCTGCCTTTATCGGGATTGGAACCTCGAATGCACAGATACTATGCAGATGCTGTAACCATTCCACTGTTGACATTAACATTGCTTCCACCTATTTCCTATTTAGATGATTTCTGTGTGTAAGCTAGGCTAATTAAAGGGAGGAGGCCCCCAAACTCACTGAGCTTCACGCACAGTTGAAACAACATGTAACAAATGTACTGTGAGACAATACATTACATTCCTAACTACTTTAGGCATAGCCCCTCACTGACACACTTCAAGGGAAACCTTGTGTGAATGTGTAACAGAATATACAGCCCTGGGATCATGTGTCCCAGAACCATACAGCCAGGGGGTGGGGGAGCCTGTCCAGTTTGATAGCTGCGAGACCTGTTGGGGGAATTAAATGGTGTTGAATTGTCAAATTAACATGCCCTCTTTAGATCACTAAGTGCCCCTATCACCCTCCACAACCCCAGTCTTCAACAGCTTCCAGCAAATCTGCCTGTAATTGCTTCATTGGCTATGCTTGACAGAGGCTCAGTTACTTCATCAATGGTGTGGGGAAAGCCAACACACTGTAGCTATGCTTCTAATTGCCCTTGGGCAGATAGGTAGTAGGCTATCTGTGAACCTCTAAAGCACAGGCCATCACAGCCATAATATGTGAATAAACAGATCTTCAGATCATAATATACAGTGAGAAATCACCATGTAGTCAGGAAACAGTTAAGTACAGCAAGAACATACAGAACACAGATACTTAGTCACTCCAGAAGTCTATCTTGGAAGTTAGAAGACTTGTATAAGTTTAAGGCTTTCTATTGCTTACCAGTAGGTTACCTACAGGAGAGATGACAAACAAGCACAGATGAGGAACATGCATGCAACAATACCATACCAGCCTATGTGTCAGCCTTAGGCTTTGTAATACTGGCCAAGGCTATTGGTGAACCCATGGTGCCTTATTTAGGAGAGTTTCGGAGGTGAATACCAGCTCCGTAAACAGCACATTGCAGATTCAATGAGAGTTATGCTACTCAACACCAGGGGTTATGATCACAACATGCATGCACTCACAGCACTCCTCAGGATGGATAAAATGAACATTTGTGCAGTAACTGAGATCTGGCCGTAAGGCTCCTGAGAGTACATCAGCACTACCAGACTACAACCCTTACCACACATTTCAGCCACAGAACATGGACTGATACCGACATGGAGCTGCTGTATCCATATTCATCAGATATCAACACCTCCCAGGTTAGTGGGGGGGTAGCATGATACCTCTGAGATCATCCATGTGCAGCTAGCATCCAATAACTGCAATGTAAACTGTGGCCTGCTACGAATCACCCTCCATGACCCAGGACCACCACTCCATCTACCTGGAGACGGTAGAGAAAATGACAGTCCTAATGCACACCCTGGCATTGGTTGATGTCAAATACCATACCATTAACTGGGAAACTTACTCCGGTATTCACTTCCAGGCCCAGCGCTTCCTGGAGTTTATCACCTCATATGCCCTGTATCAGGTGGAAACCTCCCTAATGTCGGGTGGAAACTACTAGAAGTGGTCATCACCAACATGGGCAACAGGTGCACCACAGCGGAAGTTAACTGGTCACTGGTTAGATCTGACCATGAGCTATTCACTGTTTCCACACCCAAGCATCTCCATCACCCATGGATACCACAGTGTATACCTTTTCTACAGCTAAATTTACACTACTAGTGACAGGGGTAGGGGGTTTCCCAGCCCCCATGATAAGGGAAAACACTGCTCAAGATACAGACAGATTTACAAATGCAGTCTATACGCACATACATGGATGTATGGATCGTGCCATCACTGGTAAACCAAGACTCACTCCTCCTAGACAAGGACACTGGTCTGGTGGACCTCTGCAATAAACAGGCTATACTACAGAAGTAGGATAGTGTTCCAGACAAACAGCAAATCCCACGAAGGATAGACATCCGTGATCACTATTAGTATGATACGTAGGTCCCTCATGACATCATCCAAGGCTAACATCAGCAAGAGAATACACAAGGATTCAAAAAATAACCACAAAGCCTTCTTTGGCTATGTCAAGGATCTACGTGGTGACACACAGATTTGCACTGTGCCGGTGAAATATAGCACAAAATATGCTGACCCTACTGATATCACCAACATCCTTGCAGATACATTCAGTGCATACTTCACCTCCTAAAGAGCCCACAAAACTACCCGAAAGGTACAGTATCCCACACATCTGAGACACATAGATGGAAATGGCCTTCTCTAACAGCAGAACCCAGCATCAGTGGAGGCAGATGTTGTCCTAGACTGCATCTTGCAAACTGTACAAGACAACCTGACCCCCCACTTAATTAAGCTTACCTTCCTTAGCATCTCCACAGGCTACATGCCCATACAATGGTGCATGGCAATGGTTATTCACTCCATTAAGGTGGAATCACAACTGACTATGGTAACTACCACCCCATAAGCCTGACTAGCCTGGTCTGAAATGGTATGGTTTGCATCCTCATGGCACTCATTAACAAAGACATTGGTAACCTCCGAACATGTGACCCAACCCAGGTCAGCTTGGTTGAGTGCAGTTCATGCCTACTGAACCTGTTTGACGTCTTACATACAGTCACCAAGACATTAGATGATGGGGAAGGTGGTTCACACATACTACCTGGACCTCACCAAGGCTTTTGACACCATGCCCCACTCAGGTATTATTGATAAACACACCAGCCTGTACATACACCCATACATCACAGGTTGGGTTGCCAACAGGCTTACACACAGAACCCACATGGTACGACTAGCGGTCTCCAGGTCCAACTCTTGACCAGTCATGACTGGTGTCCCACAGGACTCAGTCCTGGGAGCCCTACTGTTTTGCATATATGTCTCAGAGGTGCAGGGAAACACAGGTGTACTATGGCAGACCATGTTTGGCAATGACTGTGAACTGGGAGCCATGACTGATAGTCCAGCTGACACAGACATCCCTCAAGGGACCTCACAGAGAATGTCACAGTTACGGCCTCAAGCCAAGTGCCACTAACTGTATAGTCATTCCATTGTGGAATTGGCACCCACATATTAACACATAAGTGGCAGCCACTTTAATATGGACGAGGTAATGGGGTATCTGGGGACTAAGGTAGATAGTGATCTCCCCTTTGACAATCATATCTCACAGTAGTTAGGACATCCTTCTATGTAGGCCACCTGATTACTAAAGGATTCCCATCTAGACATACTGGGGTTATAGTGCCCCTTTACTCATCACTCATCAGTCCCATCATAGGGTATAATAACCCATGTGGGATGTACCTCAGAAGACACTTCCAACAGCTGGGAGGTCCACGAATGTACCTCGCCAAGGGGAATACTGGCCTTCAACATATGGCCTGTGCAGCCAGACTGAATAAACTCCTGCTTTACTCAGTGGCATCTCGTTTACCCAGAGATGATCTCCGCTGGTAAACACAGCCATGTCAAACTCAGGCTTGATGGATATGCTCCACCTATGGGAAACCATGTCACAGTCAGCCACACACTGTAGTGAGCTGAACCTTGCCACAGCAATAACTGGAAGATGCTGGAGGGACAGCTTCCTGTCACAGACACTCCCCATACTTTGGAACAACATCCCTAACTACATTATACAGAACCCCTCACTAACACTCTGCAAGAGAAACCTTGAAGAATGGATGGGGAACAGTAGATGCACCCTAGAGATCCCTCCATTGGCTCTGCTCCACAGAGGGACAGTTAATGAATCAATGGGATGGCAAAAGCTGACACATTTTGGCTGGGCTTATGAATGGCCTATGGCAGTTGAGTACCTACCTATGACTCTATACATACAGTATCTGCATATGATGATAGCTTAATTTACTGTTCAGGTGTTGACTTACCTTGTGCCAATGGCAGTTGTGTGTGCAATAGTTGAGGGCTGCCTATGTTGGATGCACACAGTAGACTGCCTATACATGACAATTTACAGGTAGTCTTGTGTGTGTGCCATCCATTTTTACTGTGTGTGCAGGTGGAGAAAGGTGCCATTCCCTAGGTGCTTACACTGTCAGTGTGTGTGCTATATGTTCCTTCTTTGCCAAGCATGGGCATACTGGGCATGCCTCCATCTGCCTACTGGGGCTGGTTCAGGGTGTTCATTGTCTGAGTACCTCTGTGCCTGTGGGGCCCTTGGCAATGGTGGTGGGCTGTGAGGGCCTTCACCATTCTGTCCCTGCTGCAGCTGTTTCCGCAGGACCATATTGTGTAGCATGGCACACACTATGAAGATGTGGGCACATGTGCCTGGAGAGTACTGCAAGGATCCACCAGATATGTCCAAGCAATGGAACCATGATTTCAGCATCCCAAACACATGCTCTTTGATGATTCTGGTTTGTGCGTGTGCCTCATTATGGCATTCCTGCATGGGTGTGTGTGCATTTCTGATGGGAGTCATCATCCACGGTTCCAGTGCATAGCCAGCATCCCCCACCAGGTGGCCATTTGGGATATCCCCCCTGGCAAATAACTGATACAGCTGTGAGGCATGCCAGATGTGGGAGCCATGATAGCTTCCAGGGCTGTCAGCACACACATCCATGATAATGCCCTGGGCATTGCACACGACCTGGCAGTTGGAGGGGTATCCCTTGTGGTTTATGTAGCACCTACCCTGCTCACCGAGTGGTGACTTGATGTGTATGTGCGTGCAGTCTATTGCACCCAGTATCTCTGGGTATTCTGCCACACAGTGGAAGAGACACATATTGCTGGCCAACTCCTCCTGCGTTTGAAGGAAGTATATGTGCTCATTGGCATGTGGAAATATGGCATCCAGGAAATGGTGTAGTATCCTGGATGCTGATGCCTGTAAGATCCCCATGATATCCCCAGTTGGTCTTTGAAAGGTACCTGTAGCTAGTATTCTCAGGCTTACACATACCTTCGTATCCACTGGGATGGGTCCCCCTCTGTTTGTTCTGGCACTAAGGCATGGCCGGCACAGCTCCACAAGCTGCTGTAGGATGTCCCTGCCCACCCTGTAATGCTCTACTATCTCCAGATCAAGTAGCCCCTGGTAGGTTACCCTGAGTCTGAACACTCTCTTCCTCCTCTGGTGCCTGAGGTGGTCATGTGAATCATCCTCCACACCACCTTCTGTCTTCAACACATACTGGTGGATCAAAGCTATGGCAGCCCCTAACATGTACATAATAAAAGTTCCCCGTCTGTATACACCACTGGTGCAGAGTGTATGGGAATACACAAATGTGTGTGAGGTGCTTTCACACTTTATAGTATTCTGCTATGGATGCTGCTGATGTCAGTGGGTGTGTATGAGCTATTCCAGCTGCAGCATGTCTTAATTATGGGTTTTGCAATGAGTACTGCAAGTGTGGGGCCTTTACTGTGGAGATCTACTTGCCTGCCTTGATTAATCTGTTGCCCTTTAATTCACTTTTAGACCTGGATCCCCTCCCATTATCAGGCATACATCCACCTGCCGTCTTTCTTGATTTGTACTTTCCCTACCCAGTCATGGCAAAATGTGTCTTGTAGCTGATATACTGCAAATCGGCTTTGTTCTGCTTTGACACTTTGCTGTTTTCTTTGTAGTACAGCCCCTCCCCTTTCCTGTTCTGCAGGTAGGTGCTTGCAGCCTTGTTATCTGTTGTCAATGGCTCACTGTAGGCTCCTAGGTGTTAATTAGTCATTTGTACTCCAATTTCACTGCTGCAGCATTTCCTTGTTTCTTTCCTATATCCTTCCTGTTTCAGCTGCAGTGTGAGCAGCGCATGCCCGTTTACCAGGTTTACGCGTGTTTTCATCTCCGTTCACATGCATACTCAGTTACCTTGTGTACTCTCAGCTAAGCATAGCTATGGCCAATTCAACACACCCCTATCCTGCAGTTTTGCCTAGCTAGGGACAAACCGGTTTAGCAATGCTCCAATGTGCTTACATCAGTGGCGACACACCCCTCTCTTGATGTCATCTTTATCTCAAGGGCACACCTCGGTGCTATAATACTATGCTGTGAGGTGCATCCTTACACCAGCGGGGAATCTGCAATTCACTATTACTCCTCTCATTTGAATGGCATTGCCTACTAATTCCTAGCTACTGTGCATAACACTGTCACTGCTCCTTAGCAACCCTTGTGCCATAGTATGGTGTAGCATGCCTGCCATTGACTATTATGGGGAAATCGTGATATGTGTTTTATTGCAGTTTTATTCTATATTTTTATATATTCCTTGTGATCCCCTTTGCGCACCGCTGCCCTGCGCTTCCATGTCGCGATAGTGCGACTATATATATTGAATGTTAATTTTATATTTTGTACATTTTTTATGCCAATGGCTATATATTCAGCCATTAGCATATATTAACAATATAATATATGCGTTTTGTCGGATGTCATGGCTCCGAGTTTATGTTTGCAAAAATGTAAACCATTTTCTGCAGTTTACATTTCTGCATGCTTACACTATGCCTTTACCACTTCCTGAATCACTACATACTTTCATTTACATGCTACATTGCTGCACATGGGGTAATTAGCATACAAGTCTCGAGAGTTTTGTGGGCGTATTGTACGCAGCTAGTGCACTTGGAAACAGCTCATACCTGAATCGCTCGGCGGCCATCCTGCACCTGCCGCAAGCTTCATGAATCCTGGGGAGAGATTTAAAATTGGTGCTTGGACTGTCAGGAGAGGCCCGTGGGGAACCCAACATTAAATAGAGAATACTGGATGACAGTTGTTACACTGGCTCATCAGCTAAGGCTATTAGTCTGAGTTCCTCTTCAAGTAACTCAGTATGCATGTAAGTCATTACAGCAGGCACATGGAGAAAGAGAACTCCTGGTGGTTCTTAAAGGATGACCAAGACAATAAAAACAAAACTTCTTCTTTCAGCTTTTCCCGGTTAGGGGTCGCCACAGCGGATCACCTGTCCACTCATGATTGGCACTGGAGTTTTATGGTGTCGAGTTGCCAGCCTGGTGCCCAACCTTCCACAGAAGGCACACACATGCATGCACTCATGCCTAGGGCCAATTTAGAGTGTCCAATCCACCTACAGCATGTCTTTGGGATGTGAGAGGAAACCCACACAACCACAGGGAGGACAAGCAGACTCCACACAGAAAGCACCTCAGCTGAGGATTGAACCAGAGAACCTCTTGCTGTGCAGCAGCAATGCTAACCACTGCACCACCGTGGCCACCCATCTAAGTTGTACAAATACTCAGTGAGATGTTATACAGATGAAGATATACTGCACCAGAAAAGAAATGGACCCATTGTCAGGGTGCATGCCTCCATATACCCATATCTCAGATGGAATGCAAACCAATCTAGTAAAAGCTGTAGAACAGCAGGTGGTGTTTTAGGAGTGAACACCCTGCCAACTGCCAGGTTTTGTTCCTGTGACAAGACACCCCTTCGTTTACCAGCTTCTCTAGCACCTGGATCCAGTACTTCATTCTGCTCCACTGAGCCAACCCTGACTCATTTTTAAAAATATGGTCTTTGATTTCGACTTCCTTTAATTACATGCAGAAACAGATTGTAAAGGGAATACATGGTAGAAATATGAGGTAAAATCAGTTTGTGTCCTGAAGAATGTATGTTAAAAAACAGTATGGTACAAATATTTGCTCCTAGCTCTGGGTGTGCAGCAGAAACAGTATTGTTTCTCTGCCAATAACACTAAAATCTACAACGTCTCCACTGAACAAAACTAAGGCATCAGTAAGCATGTTAAAAGAATAATGCTTGAGATTCAGTCTAAGAACAGTGCAAAATCAGACGTTAATGATAATATAGTAATAATGACAGCATGCAATTAAGTTGCTCAAGCTGTTAATAGTCATTGGTTTTGCTGACCATAAATACTGGTTAAATTCTAGTACTAGAAATGAGAAGAATTAAAACAAAATGGTACTGTGTACAATGTCAGGATATGTCCACCAAATATTGGGTATCTTTTTTCTTCTCTTTTTCACAAGCTGGTCATATATTAGGCACTGAAGCATGTAACAGATTAGTTCACTCAAACATCAAGCACTTATCATAGCACTGATCACACTGCTTATTACTTCATTCATGCAGCACTAGCTCTGTGGGCTGCCATTTCTCATTCATACCTCAAGCACTTGTAGGGCAGGCTGCATACGTACACACAACACTTTTGTTACAGTGCAGCCTAATTGTGGTACTGAATTTGTAGTATTCAGTGTAACAATTATTTAAATGTAAAAACATTTCTTTAACCGACAAAAAAAAAAGACAAGTTGCTTTATTTTTCCAGTAAAAAAGAATTTTCAGATATTTAAATTTTATTTGGCTGTGACCTATAAGTAATTACTGTACATCCAGCTAGCAGTAATGAATGCAGTAACTCATTACATGACTGCTGGTGGGTGTTAATGAGTACAGTGCAAGGAGTTGTTTTGCCATAGTTCCGTCACCATTAGATGATCAGGGAGATGACTGAACAAACATGCTGCAGACTCAGTGACAAAATTAAAAATAAAAAAGAGATTATATAACTACAGAAATGCTTGGCAAACTTCTGACAAACATTGTACCAAATAATTTGTGGACAAAGGATGTTGAAACTTGGAGGAAAAAAATGCACAAGTTGACTGCACTGGGTGGGGGCTAGTGTGCAATGCTATCTTTTTGACAAAAGACTGTTGTGCTGGAGAATATAAATTGGAGTCTATTGGAAAGTAAATTCTGAGTTAACCAGCTGAGTGTAATAGAGGGATAAATTCCTGAGTATGACCAGGGTGACCTGAGATCTATTAGTGGCTCAGATGATTGTTGAAACTGGCAGGGAGAATGGATAGGCCCATCTTGGGCAGGAAGGTCCAAGATGGCACGAGTAGATTATTTTCAAGTCCTGGTAGACATCAGGTCTTGGAACTATCTCCAGGTTAGGCAACTGGGAGGACCAAGAATGCATGATCATCCCAGGAGCCAGAGTGACTTCCTCAGAGGCCACTCTTCATTGCCTTTCCCAGACTTCCAAAATAGAATCAGCATGTTAGAGATAAAGCCTTGAAAAAAATCCCTGGCATGCATGACAACATATATGAGATTGTCAGCTTCTAGCTCTGCTCTGCTCTGCCTCTTTGACATTGGAGCACTCTTTCATTTCTACCCTCTTGCAAAGGCCTCTGCCAGCCAGCCATTTCTCCACATTTCCCTTTCCTCTATCAAATGTGGCTGCACCCCAGGCAGCACCTGAAGGACAAACTGAACAGTTAATAGTCAGCTGCAGGTATGGTAAGGGAGACAAAAATTAATTCTGAAGTTATGTGAAAAGAGACAATGCTAACATCAGAAGACTTAAGTTTCAGTATGGATTTTTAAAGGTGCAACTTTTAGAGCTGGGATCAGCACCATGAATAAGGGATCACCAATGGTCATAAATGGGAATCTTCATATTTATCTTATTAGAAGTACATCCCATGTCAAATAATATTCTCTGGTTCTCTTTGCAACTTTGACACATCTTTTGGCTGGTTTAAGTAATTCTTTTTGAGTATTCCATGTTCTTTTTCTTGCTGTAATTTGGAAGACTCATATCATCATAGGTTCATAAGTTAATAGGTAGGTACTAGGCTATCAGCCCTAGGGTCTATGTAAGCCTATCCAACAAGGTTCCCTGGCTTTCACCACCCATGGATGCTATTTACCTGTGCCCCTGTCTAGCAGGGCCACCAATGTGATTCCCGGGGTGAATTTCCTATTACCCATCCACTCATCAAGATTTTTCTTGAAGAGTGCTAGTGATAAACTCTGCTTGGCATTGATAGGTAGTTTGTTCCAGAGTATGGGAAGTCTCTGGGACAGGAATCTATCCCTCCAGCATGTTCTGTTAATTGTGATGATGAGGTTTAGGTCTCTAGAGTGAGTGGCTCTGAGGGATTGGGATTTCTTTAAGTGTAGCATGTCCAGCAGTTCAGGGTTTGACATAGCTTTGTAGGTTAGGCAGAGATCACCTCGGAATAGGCGATATGCTACGGAGTAAAGTCAGAGTTTATTGAGGCGGTCAGTGTAGGGTAACTGTTTGAGTCCCATAATCCTCTTTGTGCGGTATTTTTGTGACATTTCTCGCTGCTGCAGATGCCTTGTAAGGTACATTCCAAATGGGGTGTTGTACTCTATACTGGGTCTGATGAGAGCTGAGTAGAGGGGGACAATGACTTCTTTTTTCCTGGATGAGAACCCTTTCATGATGAGGTATGCCATGTAGAAGTATTTCCTGACTACTGTTGTGATGTATAAAAAATAAAAGGCGTGTAGACCTGAAGATGAACTTTTAATATAAAAGTAGTAACAGAGGTAAGCACTTTCGAGGTTGCCCTCTTCTTCTGACCTTAATAAAAATGTAAGTGTTAAGACAGTTTAAATACAAGTCAACAACCAATAAAAACACTTAAAATAAATCAGTGGTGCAAGCCTCTCTTTCTCAAGAGAGGTTTTAAAGAAACAGCATTTTTAAGACCAGGTGATACATGAGCTTTAAAATCAACAATCCATCTTAGTTCTATATACTCTGTTTCATTGCATATATCACCTTCTCTTAAACTTTCATTAATTATCTGTAACACCAGGAATTTAAAAGTATGTTGCAAACCAAAATCTGAACAGTGTTTAGCTAAGGCATTGGTTACGTTATTATTCCTTCTATCATTAAGATGTTCCATTATTCTTTCTTTTAACATACGATTAGTCTTACCTGTGTAGTAAGCATTGCATAGGCTGCACTTAGCAAAGTAGACTATATTTTTGGTACAACAGTCAGCGTAGAATCAAAATTCGATTGGTTTCAAGTGCACTGGATGCATAATCGTAGTAGTTGACCAAATATTACTGCAAATTTTGCATGCTCTACACACATAAGTTCCCCTACGTTCCGTAATAGATTAGCTCTAATATTATTATGTCTATAACATAATCTTTGTTTAAGATTTTTATTATTTTTAAAACTAAAATTGGGTGTAGAACCTAAGACCCTACTAATATCTGGGTCTGTAAGTAAAATAGGTCAGTTCTTTTTAACTATTTTGCAAGTTTTATTGACATCACTAGAGAATGTTAAACACATCCTATTAACAACCTGATCACATTTTCCCTTTATATCTGGTGCTTCCGTTGGAATCCCACTTGAGAAACATGGCTTGGTCTTATATTCATCAAGAGAATTAATCTCTTCCACAACCTTGTCAATCTCATTTACTTTATAACCTCTTTTCTCAAGATCTACATAGAGGCCTTTGACTGCCTCCTGCAGATCTCCCTTGTCTGTATACAATCTTTTACATCGCATAACTTTATTCTTGATGTTTCTAGTGACATGGCCGATGCATGCTAGAACAATGTAAAATCTTGTTCTTTCTACTTTTTCTATGCATCTTGGTGGTAATACTACCAAACATGTTCTTGTTAACATTTATGTCCAAAAAGTCGATTTGAAATTTAGAATGTTATGAAGTAAAAGATAAATAGGTGGTAGCACTACCTAAATAGTTGACACAGGATTCTAGCTGGGTCTCATTGCCATGCCAAACAAGAAAAATGTCATCCACAAACCGTTTGTAAAAGGTGACATATTTTACAAACATGGGTGAGCAGAATACCTTATCTTTCTCCCATTGGGTCAAGACAATGTTGCATAAGTATTGGCACAAACTGTGCCCATCGTGACCCCAATTTTCTGTAGAAAAAGCTTTTTTATCAAAAAGAAATACATTATTTTCCAAAATTAGGTCCAATAGGGCACAGATCCTGTGGTGATGTGATTATCAAAGGAGAGGCTACTGTCCACTAGAGTCCCGAGGTCTCTTATTATGCCTTCAGCGTTAAGTGGGCTGCCACCTATGTGGTACTACATGGGTACAGGGTTTTTACCAAAGGGGATGACAATGCATTTTTTGGCGTTTAACTTGAGGCCATGGCTCTGACACCAAGCATCAGTTTCAGTGAGGCCCCTTTGCGGGATATCCACATCGTTTGGAGACTCAGCTGTGGCACCCAATTTGCAGTCATCTGCAAAGTTTGTCAGCCAGAGGCCCTCTGTGTTGGCCTGTACTTCAGATAAGTAGATCCCAAACAGGAAGGGACCCAAGACTGAACACTGTGGTACTCCACTTTTTACAGGTTTAGAGTCAGATTTGAAGTCTGTAATTTTTACAATGTGGGTACTGTCAGTGAGCCAGTTGGTGACCCACCTTGTGACGTACGGATTTATGCCCAGCATCGTGAGTTTTTCTATGATACCAGAATGGGGAATGGTGTTGAAAGCTTTGGCGAGGTCAAGGTAGGCTGTATGGACTGCCTTACCCTCATCCACGGCTTTGGTGACTGTTTCAAAGAAGTCAATCAGGTACAGGAGACATGATTTGCCCTTCACAAATCCAAACTGGGTGTGATCCAGAGTTTGGAGGTTACCAATATCCTGGTTTATGAGTTCCATGATAATACATTCCATGGCCTTGCAGACCAGGCTCGTCAGGTAAGACGGTGATAGTTCCCAGGGTTCATGGTTGCTCCTCTTTTGTGGAGTGGTACAACTGTTGCCATGTGCCATTCAGTGGGTACAAAGCCTGTCGAGAGGCTATGATTGAACATGATGCTGAGATGGGGGCTAGTTCATTCTGAAGTTCATGTAGAACAGAGCCAGGGATATTGTCCAGTCCCATGGATGCTGTGTTCTTGGCTTTCGATAGCACAGTTTTCACCTGTTTAGTTGTGATTGCAGGGACACTTCATTCTTCTGGTATGGATATGGGCCATTTGGGAGGTGGGGGTGGGTAAAGTTGGCACTGAACCTATCAGCCAGGATGTTGGCAATATCAGTTGGTTTTGTGAATTTGTGTGCCATTGTGTTGTAGCTCAGAGCAGATCTGGGTGTTACCATTGAGATTCTTGACATAGCTGTAGAATGCTTTGTGGTTATTCTTAGAGTCATTGGCAATCTTATTTTCATAGTCTGCTTTGGAGGATTTTATGAAAGATCTCAGCTTTTTGCTGAGGCTGACCAGGAAGCTCCTCCACTTGAGGGATTTTATTCTCTTTTACAACAGTTTCTTCCTTCTGTTGTAGAGTTTGTTAATAGCAGGGAACCACCAGATTAGTTTCCTTCTTTTTGAAATCTGCGCCTTGGTCCTATTAGGGATGGCACAATCCATGCACCCATGTAGGTGCTTATAGAGTGCGTTAGTATAAGATCTGGCAGTGGTAACTGTATTATCCATCTGCATGGGATTTGGGAAATTGGCCACTTCTGCCTTAAGTAGTATGAAGTTGGCTTTGGAGAAGGTTTTTACTGTGGTTTCCTTAGTAGTGGGTGGGGGCGGGATGTGGATATCTAGGGTGATTCATTTATGGTCGGATCTGACCAACTAGGAGTTGACTTTAGGTGTGGAGCACCTGTCACTCATGTTGGTAATTACTAGGTCTAGGATATTTTTGCCCCTGGTAGCGGTGTGGATAAGTTGATCCAGGGCACTGGAGTTTACGAATTCTAGGAAGCATTGAGGAAAGGAGTTAGTCCAAGAGTAGTTATCCCAGTCAATGGTGGGGTAGTTGAAATCTCCCAATATTAGGGTGTTTGGTTGGACCCTGATATTCTCTATTATATCAAGAAAAGAGGAGTGGGAATCCTGGGGCATGGTGGGGGATCTGTAGCAAGCTACAATCTGGATTGCAGTTTTGCACAGAGTTAGTTGCAATTGTATAATTTCGGATGAATTATGTTGGGCAACTAGCCTGGAGGTATGATTGTCCTTAATGATTATGGACACACCACCATCCTTGGTGTTCCGGTCCTGGATTGATGGCTGAAAGGTATGATATGAGTTATATCCTGGTAATGCAGGGGTGCTCTCTGGAGCCTTGAACCAGATTTCAGTCACTGCACAGATATCAAATATTCTCAATTTTAAGGAGTGCCTCGAGCGAGTGTATTTTGAGGTTTAGACTTCTAGAATTGAGTAGCATTACCATTTTTATTGCCTGTATCAGTTATGGAGGTGGTTTTGTTGTTTGAGCTTTGCCTAAAAAAAAAGACACTATAGGGTTGGCAAGATCCTTAGCCAATATCCAGAATTCCATGGGCAACAGGTGCAGGCCATCTCTGGCAAAGCATTGCGGCCTGTCAGCCATGTCGTCCCAGGCAGACAAATACTGAATCCCATTTGAATGACACCAGAACTCTAGACAATTGTTGAAGTCAGTCATTTTGTCCTTGTATTGCAGCATCATTCTGGGCGAAGGTAGAATGCTACTCAGGGCTAGCATCATACCTGCCTGGATTACAAGATCAGAGAGCTCTTCAGTGGCTCTTTTCATGTAATCCAAGGAGGTACATCTCAGGTCACTCACACCAACATGGACAATGACGGAGTCGTATTTGCACTTTTTGTGGAGTGACCTGAGTGCGTCAGTTATGTGGCGGATCCTGGCACCTGACAGGCAGCTAACAGTAACCTTATCCTTGTCTATTCTGGTGAGGGGAACATCAGTGTGCCTGACTATAGAGTCACCTATGAGCAATGTGTTTGGTACGTAGTTTTGCCTTATTGGCAGTGGTTGAGTGGAACTCTGAGTCTGTGTGTTATGTGTCTTTTGGGTTGTGGTGAACGCTGGAGGTCGCTTGCATTTATGCTTTGGAGGTCTCTGTTGTTTGGGTAGATTCTTACTGAGAGCCTCTAAGAATGATTTTGTGTATCTATGTGTGGGTCTTGGTGGTGTAGATGTACTGGGACTATGTAGTGTCTGTGGTGTGGAGTGGGTGTTTGCATTCTCCTCCTGCCTTCTCCTCATACAAACTATATTTATGATTTTACAATCGTAGCATAATGTTGTACTTTCTAGCAATTATACTTAGCTGCCACACTGTGAAATACGTGTTCAAGTTCCCAAGGCCCTTCCAAATGTTCTTCCCAATATCACTATAAATTTTGCTAATACACTAATGCCATGCTTTGGGATACATTGCACTCACACACACCATCTATATATAGATACATAGATATTTACATGCATGTATATTATTCTGGTTTTAAATGCAGCTAAAGACTACATTCCATGGGAAACTGACCCCCATCATTTTCTTATTTCACTTTAACAACACTAACTCTTTGCCATGAAAAGAAGCTCTAATGACAATATACCAAAATGCAACCATATTCCTAGACATGACTGACAAATTTGCAGTGAGAATTAGACATAGCACACACTTACTCCTATATTTCACAACTGTAGTAACGCTGTCAGAAAATCAATTAGGTTTTTGTTAATGTGATCTCCTTCCTATTACCATTCTTTTTAAATGTATATTTGTGCCAATCCCCTTCAATAAACACATCACACAGAATGACATCTGACGACTTTTATTAAACTTCCATAAACATAACTTTGTTAACCAATATTTATTAATTACAACTGATCTCACTCATCCTGACCCAGTAAGCAGTGTTCATACCTCCACTCGCTTACTTTACTTATGAAGCAGCTTTCCTTTCCCAACTTATTGAAATGAACATCCAACATGAGAGGGGGAACAGAAGAGGGCAAGCCTGCTCCTCTTCCCCACCCTACCCAGACTGATAAAATAACCACAATCCCCACTATTTCACCAAAAAAGGGAGGAAGGGCAGGTAGCAAGTTCATGCCAAAATGTGATTCCTTACCTAGTTACACTTGCATAAACCCCTTAAGCCCCTCCCTACCCTTTTCTCATTTCCTCCCAATCATCCCACATTCCCATTTAACCCTTTTATCTCTCCTAGTCTCTTAATTCCCACTACTACAACTATCTAAACCCACCTGAAGATGTCCCTGGATAAATCGGTTTGTTACCAAATCTCATTTATCCTGGTCCCATTCAATAAACACATCACACCGAATGACGTTTAACAACCTTTATTAAACTTCCATAAACATAACTTTGTTAACCAATATTTATTAATTACAACTGAAACATAGTATAGTTGATGTTAATCACAGCATACACATCAATGTACTGTTAACTAGGACAGCATTACCTCGCTCATCATGACCCAGTAAGCAGCGTCCATACCGCCACTCACTTACTTTACTTATGAATCAGCATCCCATCAGTCACTTCATTTACTACTTTTGCAACTAAATCATCCAACCAAATAAACAGTGTCCTTACCTCCGCTTGCTTGTTTTACTTATGAAACAGCTTCCCATCACTCACTTCATTTACCACTTATTGAATTACACATCCAAACAAATAAGCAGGATCCTTACCTACACTCGCTTATTTTACTTATCAAGCAGTGTACAACTGCTCACATTCCTTTCCAAACTCATTGAAATGAACATCTAAGACCAGAAGAGGAACAGAAGAGGGAAAGCCAGCCTGACCAGGCTGCCCCCCCCCCCCTTTCCTACCAAACTTTCAACAATCTAACCGCCCATTAAAATGCATTAAGCCAAGCATCATTCGGTGTACTCCATCCTCTCTAACCAAACTGGATCCATGTCATCACCTCCCAAAGCCATATCACATAAATGGCCAAAGTAGCCAATTACCTAAATGGCTGAAATTAAACCACTGAGTCTCTCCAGTGCTAAAATAACAAACCATAACCTCATAACTTATCAACCTCTGTATACTAGCTAAATTCTCACTTATTTATTATGATTCCCAGGTCATTACCTGCCAAATGTACCACCAAAACACTAAACCCACACCACGTGAAACCATGGAAGAACCATTGCACACCATCCTGCCTACCTGCAGCCCTGTTTTACAGCCCAATGTACATAATGTCCAAAATGAAATTTCCTTTCCAAAACAATATAATAGCAATCCTGCCATCACACCAATTACCTGATATAAACAAGAAAACATTTAATGACATCATAGCATTGCTAATCAACAATCCCCCACCAAATAACTTCAGTACAGCCATAAAAAAATGCCACATGAACTATAGCCCAATAAACCTCCATTATCATATCCAATCCTCACAACACAAAAAGCCGATGTCTGTCAATCTTTACACTATCAAACCTATCCCAACCTTTTCAAACCAATGAACCAGTGACCAAGATTAAGTTCACATACCCTTGTCACCAATGAAACTGTACTACTCACAGCTAACTCCTCCTTGACCAACTGAACTGCCTTACCTTGTTCCCAAGCCAGAGGAATAACCAAATATTTCCCAGCAGACTCCTTTCCACAGGCAGCTGCACAACAAATTTAACCACTATGGCGATGCCCTACCATATGCCCTACCCCAACCCTACCTACTCCAACCATTCAAACCAATGAACCCCTGACCAAGATTTAGAGAGTTCACATAGCCTTGTCACCCATGCAACTATACTACTCTCAGCTAAATCCTCCTTAACCAGCTGAACTGCCTTACCTTGTTCCCAAGCCTGACAAATAATTAATTAAATCTTTCCCACCAAACTCCTTCCTAGAGGCAGCTGCAACACAGATGTAACTAATCTGGCAATGCCCTACCCAACAAGCCACAAACCAACCCTCCCCCATATTATGCCCACAACTCTAACACCTCCCGTCACATTTGTAAGCAAATGCAAATCCCGATGAACAACACTAACTCTGCTAAAAGGCCATCCCTCCAAAATGTGCCAAAATGCACCACAATGGTAAAACAGTACACCAGCTTATAAAC
Source organism: Protopterus annectens (assembly GCF_019279795.1). NCBI lineage: Eukaryota > Metazoa > Chordata > Ceratodontiformes > Protopteridae > Protopterus > Protopterus annectens. The sequence continues at coordinate 873,698,205 of NC_056731.1, read as the reverse complement.
CCTCCCCCAAAATGACCCGATTAAACTGGCTGACATACAACTCCAGTAGCCCAAGATGCTGAACAATAGCCTTAATCCGCTGCTTGTCCTTAACCTTCTCCTCAAAACTTACTTCCCATGTGTTACCTTTGCATATGGTAAAGAACTAGAACATGACTTACATGTGCAAGGAATCCCAAAACAATGCCTTGCTTAAGCCTTCTAACTGTGTAGCCAAAGAGACACACAGTTCTTCACATATCCCCAAAATACTTGCACATCTAGAATGCTCCATCAAATGCTAGCTACTCTTAGCAGTCATACATATACTGAACCACCTCCTTTCATCCCAATGTACAAGTCAAATGGTACACATGGTACCCACTCTAAAGACCATAACCTGGTATGTGACCACCTGCTTGAAGGACAGATATGTCCCCAGAAGATACCACACCTTTGGAACAAACTCCACTTCATGTCAAACAGAACACCTCCTTGACCCTCTTCAAACACAGTTTGAAGAACCAGATGGGTAGCCATAAATTCACATCAGGGGTTCCACCCATGTCACTCTTGGGAAGAACAACAGGTGCTGCACATAGAAATAAGGGTTGAAGTGAATATAAGGGTTGAACTTGGCTAGCTTGTAGGGGCCCTAGAGCCATTAGCCTAGTAACTTTCTATGATGCTATGATTGTTGTGACTCCAACCCACCATGGGAACCCCAGACTCCACATACGCAATCCCCAATCCTGCTTTACCCCACCCCCAACACACCTCCTCCACACATTCCCCCACACTACCCCAAACCGCATCAACTCTGACATGCCTTAATGAGCACTGAATAAAATAAGATTACCTGTGACCTCATTGTGTGCCACTCCAACAACCAGAACATCCACCCCACCAGAATCCATTACCTTTCAAATCCACTTTCTTCAGGCCACTGACTGTTGCTCATCACTCTGTGCTCCCACATCTGTGACCTCATTGTGCATCACTTTAGTGACCAGGATATCCACTGCAACAGCCTCCATCACCTTTCGAGCCCACTTGGATTAGGCCACGGACCGATGCCCAGTCTGTGCTTCCCCACCTGCAGAAGCAAGGAAAACTGAAATTTCCTAGGACACACATAACCAAAACTTCTTAATGACAACATTAAGAGCTGCCAGGGGTCTAGCCTGTTCATCAACTGCACAGACAATACACTGGCCCGCAGCCCCCATCACCCAGAGACTGCAACCTTGGCAGCTTTACCCCTGTGCTGCTTTGTTCTACAAGCATCTCTAACAGCAATAACAGTTAAGATGCCTAAAACAATTACTGAAATACCTCCATAACATACCCATACCTCTCACATCCAGTGACAACTGGCATGTGGCAAATGACCAACTTTATTTATTTATTTTATTTTACATTTGTTGATTGGGAGTGTCTGACTGAGCCAAAAGCCCTTTTTCAGCAGAGGCCCGGGGAGAAAAGTCAAACAATTTTATAATCAGAATATAGTTTAAGAACTAATACAGTAATCAATAATACTTGAAAGACAAAATCAAAATAAAATGCCAACAGTACTGTGTTATAATTTCATATAAGATGACTAAGACGTTACATGGGAAGCAAAAGTAGGTTGATGTTTGTACTTGTTGTTAAGTAATACATGAGCAGTCCTATGAGGTATAAGCAGCTAAGGAATGAGAAAGAAATTGAAGAGGTGGATAGGAGAAAAAGGAAGAAATAGATAAGTAATGATAGAGGATGATTATGAGAGGAAAAGTTAATAGAGAAAATAATGATGGTTAGTTTGTTAGAAAGGATACGTTCAGGGAGGCTGAGAACAGCTGCTGATATAAAGTACTTTTTTGTGGCCAATTTAAATTGTTTGGGATGTGTTAGGGATCTTATTTCAAGTGGAGGTTTGTACCATGCTAAAGGTGGGTGGTAGCTGTATATGTTACACCTAGTTTTGGAGTTGGGTTTGTATATTTGTAATAGATCTTGAGTTGAGCTCCTGAGTTGCCTTGTGGGAGAATAGTGGGAGATGAGGGGGCTTAGAGCTGGACAGAAGAATGCCTAATATAGAATCAAGTGTATGATTTGGAGCTGGAAGAGGAGAAGCTGGTGAGGTAGTTCAAGCCAATTTAAGTATTTTAGGGAGAGACAGTGGTGGAATTTATAGGTTTGTTGATCTACATATCTAGTTATCTTGTGATAGGTTGACTCAATATTAATAAGTAGGGTGGAGTTGAGATTAGTAAGTATTTGGGAACAATATGTTAAGCATGGAAGAAGATAAGCATGTGTGAGTGTAATCCTGGCTTCAGTGGTGAGAATTTATTTTATTTGTATACAGTAGTCATAGTTTCTGATGAGTTTTTCTAATGCAGTTATTTATGTGGAGGTCATATTTCAGCTGATCATCAATGGTAATGCCGAGGAGTTTTGTGCTAGATTCTACTTCAATAAGAGTATTATTTAGGGACTTTATGGTGAAGAAAGATTTGATGTGATTAGCCTTTTGGGAGAGAAAGAGTAACATTTTTGTTTTTTTAGGGTTGAGGATGAGCTAATTATTGGAGAACCATGTCTCAAATGAGTTGAAGGATGACTGAGTAGCTGTTAGAAGCTCAGAAGGAGAGTTGGCAATAGTGATGACTGTAGAGTCGTCAGCGTATTTGACTATGGAAGATTGTGTGCAAGAAGAATAGAGTAAGTTGGTGAAAATATTAAAAAGTAGTGGTACAAGAATGGAGCCTTTGGGGACACCCATTTTTACTGGAAGGGGAGTAGATAGTGTAGAGAGCCATCTCACTGATTGCAGCCTGTCAGAGAGATAGCTGGAGAACCATGCAACTGTATCTGGGGAGAAGTTGAGGTCAGACAGTTTGTTCAGTAGTAGAGAGTGGGAAACAGTGTCAAAAGCCATTGATAGGTCAAGAAATAGACAGGAGCTAAGTTTGTTATCATCTCTGGCTAAGGAAATAGTGTTGAGAAAGGACAGTAGAGCTGTGGTGGTACTATGTTTAGGTCAGAAGCCATGCTGTGAGGGAGTGAGTAGTTTTTCCTGTATGAGGTATTGCATAACTCGTGTTTGTATGCATTTTTCTAAGACTTTTGATAGAGGGGAGAGGATAGCAACAGGTCTGAAATTTAAGATTTCAGAGGAGTTACCTCCTTTATGAACTGGCAGAGTGTAGAATTGTTTCCAGAGTGATGGAACTTTAGATTCACATATGGAGCACTTGATTATGATAGATACAGGCAGAGGGAGATAGTGGGCAGCTATATGGAGAAAATATGAATATTGTCAGCAGATACAGAGCATGGTTTTAAACTTGGAGAGTAGAGTTTCAATGTAGGTAGTGGAAACAAGTTTAAGTGGATCAGAAGTGCATCAGATGGCCGTCCATTTCATTAATCCAGTTGTCCAAACTCCCCGACTTCAAAATCTAAACATTCTGTGAAAATCTGCACCCAGGTATGCTCTAGAACTTCCCGAAGGACATAAAGTTCAGACTGAAATATGTGTCATCACCATCATACCTCTCAACCTCTTAGAGCAAAATCTTGACAAAACCATCTATCAAGGCATTAGGAAAACTACATATTGGACTGAAATGCTATGGATGAATGTCTGTCCACTCACTCACTGTCTTATACATCACAACTGATGTCCCCTGCATATAGCCTTAGGTATTAGTAGATCTTAAGGCAAGAGGCAAGGAATGGACATAGACAGGGTTTTCCTTCCATATCATACATGCACTCACCCTATAGGTTTGAGTCCCTGACACTCCTAATGCATGTCTTTAGAATGTGAGAGAAAACGGACCACCAACAGAAAAAAAAAACATAAAAACCCATATGGACAGTGGGAACATGTGCAGAATCCACAGAAGATACACCAGCTGTGATCCAGACTAGAAAAGATCATGCTGTGAGCCATCAATTCTACCCCTTGTGCCACTGCGCCACCATGTGTGTCCATTATTGAATATTTATACAAAAGAAAAAACGCTCAGTCTGAAGAGCACAAACTATCAAATTGTTATAAGGATGTGAGATTCAAAATGGGGCAATGTTAAATATTGCTCTTACAAAGCTAGAAAGTTAATGGAATAGCAGGGTCTGGATTAGCATGAATTTTCTGAAACTCAAGTCTGTCATTATTTTCTAACTACGATCTTCAATAATTTGCAAGAAAGCCACTATTTTATGAAAAATGGACCAAGAGTATGAGCCAAAATCTGGACATTCTGCAAACTTCTGTACAGAGGAGAGGTATGATTCACTACCCACTTAATGTAATGAGCCCCCAAACCACCAACATACATACTTTTTTTGTTTTGTTTTTGCAAATCCCCAAGAGAATACTAGGAGTAATGTCAACAAGACATTCGCCCAACCTGTTTAGAAAACGTATTTGCCAGTCTAACCAAATAAACCCATCTCTGAACTTCTTAACGAGAAAAAAAGTAAAATCTGAACAAAGCCCAACATAACAGGGGGGACAAAGACACGGAAAGTATTGACACATTTTAAATCCTGCTCTTAGAAACTTAGAAAGTAGCTAGAATAACAGCCTTTGTGTCAGCATACATTTTACTCGCAGGTGCTGCATTGCCCAGGAAAACAGATTACTTTGTGATCTCCTAACGCAAGTAGAGCATCCATCTGGGTTTCAACCTTTGTCCTACTGCTTCACATGCCCATCTGGTGCTTGACAACAGACCCCTACTCTACATGCAGTATATACTCCCAAAAGGAACCATATTACCAATCAGTCTTTTCTCTCCTTTTTTTTTCTGCACTGCAACAAAAAAGCAAAGCTAGGGGAAAAGGCCTGCATTTTTAGCATGCAGTTGATGCTGGCCATGAGGATATAAGCATTCAACACAGTGATCTAAATGGAGAACTGGCCAGTGGGGTCCACATTCCAGACAAGCAGATACACATTCGTGATCAACAACAACACTGCCACTCATATGGGGATGTAGGAGACAAGCATCTGCCTCAAACTACATGTTAGTCAGGAAAACCTCAGGCCTTTGGATGAATAGCAAGCAATGACACCATCCAACAAAGTGACTGGCTACAGAATCCGCTCAATGGTCCAATGGCATCTATTAAATATATTAAATATACTGATCCCAAGGATATTGCAATATATCCCTGGATCGATCATTCAGTTCACTTCCCACTCCCCTAAATGGCCCATGTCAATCAGATCGCCATATTGAAATTCGGTAATAATAATATACACACAGTAAAAAAAAAACTCCAAAGCTAAAAGCACACAGCATCCATGACCAGATGACCATCCGGGCCGTGTACTACATGAACTACAAAAAAAACTGGCACCTACCTCACTAGTTTCATTTAAGCCACAGCTCACCTCACCTCAGGATTCGTGCCCACTGGTGGCACAGCAGTTACAGCTACTCCTCCAGGGATCACACTGATCCCGGGAAACCACCATCCCATCAGTCTGAAGCCCCTTATCTGCAAGGCCATATAAGCAACATCATGGAACTTATAAACAAAGACATTGGCAACCTTCAAACACTGGACCCCACCTAGTTTGGGTCTGTATATCTGAACCTTCTTGACTGATCGAAGACCTCTTCTTACTCCTGGACAGAGCCATGGACAAGGGTACAGTGTAAGTGCCAGCCCATCTACACCCAGGCCTTGCAGGCCCTTGACCACTATCCCCCACTCTGGAATCATGATAAAACCACTAAACCGCATTATTAATCCCCACCATACAACCTTTTGCTACTGCATTACTGAAAGAACCCACACTGTAAAAAGAGTAGTAGCTGACTCCCTCCAGCTAAGGACAAGTCCAGTACCAGGACCACAGGTCCGGGAGTTCCTGTCACTTCACTACTTTACTTTACTGCTTTACAGGCAGACACTACTGAAGTACAGGCTTGAACTATGGCTGACTGACTGCAAACTGGAAGCCCATAAATGATGGCCAACTAATGTGGTGTGGATTCAACACAAAAAGATACTTGTTGCCATGGCTTAGGCTGGGGGGCAAACAGCACGTCAGTATAAAATGTAGTTATGGGAAAAAAAATGTATCATTGGTGCCATATATGTGGCAGTACACTAAGCACGTGGAACATGTGATAAGAGACTTAGTGCAACAGACAAGTGTGATCACCTTCTCCAATTCCCACCCGCCAACACAACACCACAACCTTCATGTGGCATACCTCATCACTAACGAGTTTCATCCATCTAAAGCTTTTCATCCAGGTCAAGGACCATTGGTCATTATCCCACTTTAAGACCCATTACTGTAGAAGAATATGTACTCCTCTCAAGACATCTGCAACAACTGAAAGGCCGCGCAATGCAAAGCTAAAAAAATCCTCAGATGCTAAAAGCACAGGCCTATAATGACTGCCTTAAAAAGACATGTCCCTTTAAAACAGAGCTATGCTCTACTCAAGCTATCTCGTCTACTCAGATACAAGGCCTCTCAAACCCTCACTCTGTTGGACATGCCAGACAAAAAATACATCAACTACTCAGAGCCAAATCTCCCAGACTCTACATGCTGTCATCAATAAAAAAAAAACATCAGAGCTCCAAATTCCTTAAAACAAAGACTCCTACCTGGACAAAGAATGATCAATCCAATAGCATGTCCATTCTGACCCTCCCACTCCTCTGGCCTCTGCCTTGATGATTGGATGGGAGGAAGAAATGAGGACCTCTGTCACAGAGTCATGTGCAGGGCTCTGGGAGAAAGGAGTAAATGAAACCTGCCAGGTCAGGGGATCAGTTAGGTTGGGGCTTGTGAGGGGCTTGTATGAGGTACCTGGTCTATGAACACCATGAACCTATGCAGGCCTGGCCAATGGCTGCCATATAAAGTTCACAGCCCATGAATAGGCATCTGTGGCTCAGCCAAAACAATCAAACATCCCAGAAAAAGCTACTGTATACCAACCACCACCAGTAAATGATACAGCTGAGCTACCACCCAGGGATCCCTCTCCACCTACCTCCTGGTTCAGAGGGAAATAAAAGTTGAAAATGGATAATTACCCGAAACAAACAATAATGATGTGCAAGCACCGAGGATGCTCCACTACCCCACCATAACATGCACACCATCATCCGTGAACTGCAACCTCTGCACGCTCCACTCAAGTGTGCTTCCACCACCGTGAACAACTCTGGGCACTGCCAGCCTTCTAACTACACCCTCAAAAAAAAAAGAGACAGCTTTCAAATGTTACTGTACAACTTAGAAAGTTGACAGAATAACAGGAAAAGCTGTACAGTTGAGAGGCATGCTTTGAATCACACAGCAACAACTACTGCACACTGTCACTTCCCAACCTGTGAAACAACCTGGAAAACTGCCTCTGTCATCAAAACACAACACAAATGAGAAAAACACCTTAGTCAGGCTGCCTACAAATCCCTAATGCACCCAGACTTGTCCACCTCAATCACCAATGCTGAAAACAAATCTCACTAACCCAATGCCATCCATGGCCAAAACACCACATTCTCTCTACCCACACACTCCACCACTTCCAATTCCTGCCTAAAAGTAATCCAAGGCCTACCTGCACCACAGTACCTACAGGTCATCATGGACGTTACATTTGCAGTAGCAAGTTCACACCAAAATGTAATTCCTTACCCAGTTACACTTACATAAATCCCTTAAACCCCTCCCTACCCTTACATCATTTCCTCCCAATCATCCCACATTCCCATTTAACCCTTTCACTCCCTCCTGCCCTCTTAATTCCCACTACTATATCTATCTACCCCCACCTGAAGATGTCCTTGGATAAGCTGGTTTGTTACCAAACCTCATTTGTACAAGCCAGTAGCATGACACATGCATAAAAATGAAAATAAATGCAATTGCAAAGTGAAAAACATTCAAAAGTGCTACGACAAAAGTCATACATCTCAACAAATAAGTAACAAATCTGGACACAGTTAAAAATAATGGGGGGAGGGATAAAGGCTTAAAATTAAGTACAAATTTTAAATATTGCCCTTATAAACTTAGAAAGTTGCCAAAATAATAGGTCTTGCTTTAGCATGCATTTTCTGAAGGATATGAAGTCTGACATGCCAATGTATGCTATTGTTTAATAAGTTCAGTCCTTAATGATTTGCCAGAAAACCACACATTTTATGAGGAGCAGACCAAAATATGAGGCAAAAATCTGGACATTCTGTAAAAATCTGTACATTTGAGAGGTATGAAAAAAGTGTAGATGGTTCTGGTTTGCATAATATGATTTGGATTAGGATCCATATCAATGACATTGTTTTACAGTACTGGTGTGCCACAGGGCACCATTCTCGGCACCCCACTCATCAGTATGTTCACTAACAATCTACATAATCCTCTATAAAGCTTCCCTAACTCATACAGTTCTTTAGGGCTGGCACACTGATTTAGTAAGGGGTCATTGGGGCAGATTTGTCCTCTGTGTTAATCTGTTTTTAGCATGGTTATGTAGTTCTTTACAGTGCTGTCGGTTTTGGAGAGATCTGTGTTTCAGCCATTCTTTCCAAGCCTCTGCTGTTTTATGCATTAGGTGCCTGCTTTCATTGGATAACTGACAATTATGTTTATTCTTTACTTTTTTTGTTGTTGTGAGAGCCAGGCTATTCAGTGTTTTCAGGAAAACTGTGTTAAATTTATGTAAAGCTTCATTGAGTATAATATTTTTCAGGATAGACCAGTTGAAGTGAGGTGATTTGAATGGTTAGAAGTGGAGCAGATAGTGGGACAAATGTGTGTACGATTGATTGTTTATTGCAAGTTGTAATCTGATAAAGAAGGAAGAGTATGGATACAGTGATATTTAAGAAAAACATGGTATGCACGTTTGTAAAGAGATAGATCAATGAGAAAGGAGCTAAAACAGGTAACAAAAATAGGAGGGGAAGGAGAAGATAGCTAAGAGGGGTGGATGGAGTAAGTTGTGACCACTAGGGTCAGATAGTAATCATAAGGGAGGAAAGAAATTAAAGTGCTTAAATGCAGACTGACAGTTGAGGACTAGTGTGTGTATTATTGTGTCTGGGATATATTTATATTAATATGCATGCCTTTAAAATGGGTGGAAGTAGGTGGCTGTAGTTCATTACACAGGCCATCATCCAAACATCAGACAGGGATTTTTGTTTTAAGACCTTAACTCCACCCTTAAGTTGCTGATGTGAGCACCACTTCCATGCAGATCCTGCTACTCTCTTTATCAATGTGTGCATGCTTCCAGACACAAACATGTCACAGAATGCTGCCATCACAGCTTTAAAACAGCCAAGCTTACATCCCCCATCCTGGACAAATTCATCAGCTGGTAAGATTTTGCCTGCATGGTGGTAGCTGGCTAACTGAAAATACCAGTCCATCTCTAGAAGATGAACAAGCCAACTTCAGCCATTCTTTTCCACTCTGTCCTGTGCAGGTCTCCCAGTATCCAAGATTCGTAATCAGGGCTTTATCCCCCTACATTACACAGCTGAACATAAGCAGATGAATTTTAACCAGAAAGTCTCCAGCTGGTAAACGCCCTGTAACTCAGATGCCTTAAAGGTCTCTAGTGAACTCAACATTTCCTTGCTCTTTTTTCCTTCATCCTCTTTCCTACAATAGTATATTTTATTGACTTTTACTATCTATACAAGCTATTCATTCACTTTCATCTATCCATACCACTATCCACGGCACAATGGTTTAATTGCACAGCTAACTTTACATTTTGACTTATGTGATGTAATTTACAATATGTATTTCTCTGTTTTTTCCCCACCATTTCTCAGGCTATTCCACAATTCTTTACTACACAACGAAAGTTCATACAGTGGCACCCGGTTTTTTTTTTGTTTTGTTTTTTTAGTGTGGATGACTCCTAGACTTTGATTTTCCAGTTTTTCCTTTCTTTGTATTCCTTTTTGACTTCATGACATCTCATTTACTTTAGCTGAACCACAGTAGTATACTCTGATGGCCTAGGCACCTCTGAGTGTTAACTATGGTTTTAAATACGTTTCTGACTTTACTGATTATTTTCTTTGCTCAGTCATGTCTGCAATAAAGTCCTCCTATTTCCTACTGATCTTTTCAGTGCTTCATCTTCTTAAATAAACCCTTGCTGTAAACTCCTTTTCCTGTGTCACCAGCTCTTCAGCTCAACCCTCCCATAATCACATTTTTCATTAAGCCTTTGCCTTTCAGCAATACTCAGCCACCATTACATAATCCGCCATGCAAATATTAACCTGATACATTCTTCTGTACTTACCGCTTTCTCCATGTTTGTGTAATCTATCCTTTCCAAAATAGAACATCTTGTCTTTGCTCTCTCTCTTCTCTCTTCTTCTCTCCTTTCATTTCTTGGGATCATCAGATCAATGCAGTTCTCATGAAGGATACCTATCATTACCTCATTTGTCATGCAAATCTTCACCTGCAACATCATTACATACTTATCTGTTCTTTCTTTATTTTCCGCAAACTTGCCTTTGAAAAAACAATTTCCTGTTTTTGTTAGCTCTCACTGTGTCTCTCTTTCTCACCCCCTCACAATTCCTGGGTCATCAGATCAATGCAGTTCCCATGCAAAAGGCTGTATGTTAAAGGGCAATGTTGAAATTGATTTGTTAGTCAATGACTGTAGGCCTGCACTTTATTTAAATAGACTGATTTGCACTCACGCACACACACTCACACACAATACCCAACTGTAGTTTGTACTAGTTCATAATTTTGCACAACATTTTTTCAAAACATCAGTACGAACATCATTTGGTTTTATGTGCAATTTGGTGAAGCCAGTTCTATTTCCAGTCCCTATGCTGTGCACTTTCTGTATTTTACAATGCCCACCAGATAATATACAATCACCCCTGAACCTCTATCCAGATAAATACTATTTTTAAAGTCGATAAGATTAGTGAAATAATTATTTTATATTAGCCACCAAAGAACACAAACGCTATGTTCTATGACTGTGTGGCAGTCTAGCACACGTGATTAAGGCTATGATCTTCTAGTTAGATTTGTCCTGTATTCCCAGTTTTTTTTAGCCTAGCATGTGTATCTGAGGAAGTCACTTAACCAATGTTCCCATATTGCTAAAAATAGAGGCAGTTGTGTTGAGTAGCCTTACCTGGTAATCAATGAATAAAAATGAATTGTAGGTCCCAACCAACACAAACATACAATATTTTTGATTCCTAAGTTTAATATTTGCTGCACTGGTTTTATGTTACAAAGTCCACTATCCTATTTTATTTTGATAACTATGTCCTGTTTGTCTTATTGGTATTATGTTATCTCAGTTATAAATGCAGGTATAAGTGTAATATTATCAAGAATTAAACAATATGTAAGTCTAAACATAATGAATTCATGCAGAAACACTTACTTTTGAAGGGAAAACAATATATAGTAGCCATTATAAAAGGCTGCAGTAGCAAAATAAGCTTTCACACTAGCATGGCTCTATTGTACATTCACTAATGCTGGTCATATGGGTGTTCAGAGTAAAAGAAAATACACCATGCATGTCAATCATTGTTTAATTTTATTGAATACCACATTTATTTGAGTTTGTCATCCTCATGGTATAGTACATTTGGCTTTAACTTCCTAAGATACACTGTAGTTTCATTTCACTTTTAGCACTATGTGTGGCCATGCTGTGTTCAACCTACTAGTTTTCTGTTGCACACTCACCATGAGGAATACAAAATTATTTACTTTCTGGTTCAAAAATTAAAAATACACTACATATTGCTACTGTAGTACAATCACGTTCCCTAGGTGTGTGTGTGTGTGTGTGTGTGTCCTTCATCATCCAGCTGCAAAGTTAAAAAAAGAGCAAGGGCAGGAGGCAGATGTTTGTTCTCACTCTATGTCTCTATGTACTGCAAGGTCTATCAATTTGTACTACTTGACCATATCCTTCAGTCTTGTTGTGCTGTGAAAGTGAAATATCCCCAAGAATAACTACTGATATACAGTATAAAGGAATTTTCTCTGCAGCTACAACAGTAAGGTCATTTATTCTTAGTCAGTCAAACAAACCGCATTATAATGAATGTAAAAAAATCTACCACAGTCTCCCAGGTCGCCTGATACACTGAAGACTGAAAATCCTTATTTCCACTGTGCATGGAATCAGATTGTCTTTTCAACATTGAGCTATTGATCTGTGCTGTTTTGTTGGTCTGTCTTTCTTCAGTCCTTCTCCTCTGTGGATCTCATCAGAAGAAATTTGTGAGTTAAATCATTGCACAGCTGCTGCACTAATTATTTAGACAGATTTTATTTTATGGACTGTGAAAAAAATACCAATTCATAGTCACAGAGGAGCCAGAAACTACTGCAATACTCACTGTGAACAAAGTAGAGAAAGTGGTGCGGATAGGATGCCAGTCTATTGCTTTATGCATGTAACCACTCATTACATACAGCATATATGCCTACAGCCAATTTTTAAGTTTGCTAAAGCTTCAAGCAGCATGTCTTTTAAATGCGAGACAAAGTCACAGCAGCCAAAAATAGCACATATGGACACAGGTACAATATGCAGACTCTGCAAACAAGGGAATGCAGATTGAAAAAAAACAGTCTCTTGAAGACTTTTCTCCCATTGTGTTTGGTATTAGATATAAGCTAATTTCTCATTTCTAGACAGCTGTTTAATTACTCTGTTCTGTTCATGTGTTCTCCTTCAGTCTGTTGTATATCTTACCTAAAAATTACCAATTTTTGAGTTAAATTAGTGTACGGTTGCAGAAATGCTAGAAGTATTTACTGCTGGTCACACAGACAGATTTTGCTTTACTGACTATGAACGAAATGTAAAGCAGTGTAGTCCATTGAAAACTATTGTGCCTCCCCCTCCCCATTGTGTGTGGATTTGGATGCACACAAATGTTTCTTTCCTAGATAGATATATCAGTGTGTCTGCTGCTATGCCACTGGTCCTTTCAGTGCTACTGTAGACCTCATCAGACCTATAGAAGTCGTGATTCATGAAACTCTGAGTTAAATTACTGTGTGCCTCCTTGCAGAATGAGGTACTTACTGCTGCCAGACAATCAGATTTTATTTTATTTACTGTGAATAAAAGTTCACCATGGACCAATCCACTGGGCAGAGCAGTTCCCTTTTTGCCATCATTTAAGTGCTTGAGATAAGCAGACATTTCATTCCTATGACTGTGTTCACTCCAACCATAACAGATCTGTCACTTTTGTGCTGCTAAAGCTCTGTACTTCACTTCTGGTCCTGGTCCTGAGTAATTTCTTCTCTGAGAAGAATTACTGACTTGTAAACTAAATCACTGTGCAGCAAACATTGTGTTCTGTTTGGTCCAACAGAATATGATACATTCATTTATTCATTTTCTCATGCAGCAACTATCTCAGTAAATACTTTTCTATTATTGATGGTGACTAGGTCATGCAGTTTTAATTGTTATTAATTTCACTTCATATACAATATTTTGTAGGACATAAAAAAGAAATGAGCAACAGAAAAACCAGTATTTTCAAATATAGTTTTATTAAAAATAAAACAAAATCTTTTTTTTTTTTTATTTTGTAGAAGTGACATTGGCTATGGTAGACAACTACAAGGATACTCCCTTACTGTCTCTCTGTCCATTAGAAACAGGGCAATCAGTATCATGATACCAGGCAAGAAACGTTTTCTGTCACCTCCTGCTACCAGTTTCTCACAAAGTACTCTGCTGCACATCCCAGAAGGCCTTATCTAAGTAATTCTGGACAAAGCCAAAAATAATGGGTGATCATCATCATCATCATCATCATCATCATCATCATCAACCTCCTTTTTCTCATTTTCTACATGGGTTGGAGTGTTGTGCCAACTGTCACCATCTGTCTATTCAATCTCACTCTCCTGCCTTCTTTGACACTCGTGCTTGACTGCCGCAGGTCTTCTCTTGTACAATCCATCTACCTTTTTGCTGAATGCTCTTGTTCCCCCATGTCTCATTCCTGTCTGTCCCAAATCTTCTTCACCAGAATGTCTTCTGTTTTTCTGCACATGTCTCTGAACCACCATAATCTGCTCTCTTTGACATTTTCTACAACTGCAGCTTGGCTTTTGCTCCTCTGTCCTCATTTCTTCATCTGTCCCACAGTGTGCACCCTACCAACCATCTCAGGCAATACATCTTCATTTTACTGCCTAGGTTTCCATAGCAAACAGTAAGACTGGTTGCACCACTGTTTTGTACACCGTTTCAGTGTTCTTGGCATTCTTCTGTCATACACTACACCTGACACTCAGTGCCAGTTGGCTGCAGCTCCTCTGGGTCTAGCTTTGACCTCCTCATTAAGACTTCTCTTCTCCTCCACCACCCCTTCCAGATACTTGAAGTTATTAACCTGGTTCACTATTTTTCTGTTTTATCTCAATTCACAGCTTCTTTTGAACTTCACCATTTGCTGCAATTACAACTGTCTTATTTGTATTCAGTTTCATCCCATGTGCCATCAGTTTTGCATTCCATTCCTCTACCCTTTGCTGAAGTTCTTGCTCAGCGTCTCCTGTAATGCCACATAGTCTGCATACAGCAACTTTGTTGATCTGCTCCCCCACTGACCTGTTTGTTAATGTAGTCTATCACCAGTAAGAATAGCAGTGGGCTCAGAGCTGAACCCTGGTATATACCCACTCCCACTGGGAACCCCTCTGTGATACTGAAAACTGTTTGTACTGAAGTCATTGGGTCCTTGTACATATCTTGCACTAGATCTAGCAATGTTTCTAGGACTTGAAACCACTGCAGATCTGCCCAAATCAGCTTTCTTGGGTCCTTGTCATATGCTTTATATTAGTCTAGGAATGCCTAGTTGGACTCTAGCTTCTTCTCAACCGTGTGTCTCACTGGAACTATCAGATTAGTTGTGCTGCATCCCAGTGGCGGATGGTGACTTCAAATCAAAGGGGGGCTGCAGGAGACAGCTGAATGGGTGGGGTCAATGGGAAGGGGTGTAGCCAACTAGAAAGAGAAGGAGCTATGCTCAAAACCACAAAAACTAACTAAATACACTGCCCTGGGTGCCAAACTGTCATTATGAGAGTCCAATCAAGACAAAATGAAGTGTAGAAGAATAAAAACTATTTCAATGCATTGGCTACATGACAGCTTACTTAATATCTAGATGGAAACAAAAAGGTTGTGAGGCATGAAAAAATAAATTACTTTGTAAATACATTAATGGAATGCCAGTCAAAATCAAGTATAAGAAAAACAAGCAGCACTCAACTCAAACCACTTCTTGCACTGCAGTTCTAATTATAATTTATATTCAGCTTTATTAAAGTACCAAGTAACATGCTGAAGGTAGAAATCTCTGATGCCCCCACTTGTAAAAATGTTTCTTATCCAAAAAAAAGACCTGCTGCCTGACAACTATCTACTTGTTTCATGGGGAAAACATGATCAAAGTAAAAAATGAAAAGCAAACAAGAAATAAGCTCAAGATACATTGCTTAAAAGGATTACAGTACAGATTATGGGCCACACGACTGGCATTCTGTTTAGTTTACGGGTAAAGCCTGCAGAGATGGCTGAAAGTCTCCAAGTGTAATGAGCTTCTTAAAATAATGTAATTCTGTCCTTTATTACAAATACTGTCATATGCATTTCAATACCCAAGGCTTATACATTATCTAGATAAGTATTCTCTACATTTCAACAACAGAAAGGCTTTCAATGTTGGAAATTCTTTAACAGTATGCATATTAAAGCTTACTTGCATCTTATGATCTCAGCCAAGCTTACCTGATGGTCATTAAAGTATTGCTACTTAAACACAGAGCAACAGGCACTTTGAATAATCAGCATAAATTAATAGTACAAAAAATATGACAGAAACCAGACCATTCTGCAAAAATCAAGGACAGATGAAAAGCCACTCTAGTACTTGTGTCTACCTTGGATGGGGGGGGGGGATACTCTGCAGATTTACATTGCATAGCTACTCCTTGTTTTGCTTGGACACATCCAGAGTCACTACATGGGGGAGTGGGGTGCAACAAGTATAGGATCCAAAGCAAAAAGCAGAGCCAGCATACAGTGTTCCAAAATTTATTGTATGAAATTAAATTAATTATAAAAGTAAAAAAAAAAACCGGCAGGAATAAAAAGGAACCTTTTGATGCTTAGCATTTGCCCGGTGCAACAAGTATGTCACAATTTGAAATGTCTCTGGCTGACTGTGATGGCCCTGACACATGTCATACCTCTCAGCCTCAGAGCAAGAAATCTGGACAAAGCCATACAAAGAAGTTGGACAAAGGCCCAAAAATTTTTAAATATTGCTCTTATAAACTTAGAAAGATAATAGAATAGATCTTGCATTAATATGAATTTTTTGAATGGTATGAAATCTAAAACTCAAATGTCTGTCATTATTTTCTAACTTCAGTCTTTAATGATTTGTCACTAATTTGCCAAAAAAACACAATTTTATGAAAAATGGACCAAAAATGTGATGTAAAAATATAAAATAGCCACACAATACAGCTGGGAATCTGTCAAAGAAGGGACATTTTAATATTAGTACTGCTAACTTGAGCAGCTGACAAAATAACATAATCTACATGCATTTCTGAAATAAAGGTAATCTTTAACTCTGATTATTACAGTTATTTCTTAATTTTAAACCCTCCATGTTTTCTTCCAAAATTGCTATTTTGCGGAGGGATTATTAGGTGGAAGAGCAACATTTTGAGCTAAAATCAGGGATAGTTGAGAGGTTTGGCTATGCCTAATTCTATAATGTGCATGTACCTCTCAACCTGTTAATGCAATAAATCTGGACAAGGCCAAATATATTGGGGGAACATATAAACAGTACTAAACATTGCTCTTGTATAAAGTGAGACAGTTGATAGAACAACAGGTCTTACTTTAGCATGCATTTTTCTGAAGGTTATGAAGTCTGAAACTCACTGTGTCATTATTTAGTGACTTAATTCCTAAATGATTTGCCAGAAAACCACACATTCTATGAGGAACAAACCAAAAATAAGAAGCAAAAATCTATTCATTCTTTGACAATCTGGACATTTGGGAGGTATAGTTCAGCTGGGGCTGTCTTTAAGTTTGCCGCCCTTCCCCCTCACAAAATCATGGTTGAATGGAGCCTCCCCCTGCAGCCATTCCAATGATCCATTACTTGGCTATTTCACTCCATTTACCATAAACACTAATATGCATGCTGATTTACTTCTATGATGATTTGGACTTCATTTGAAAGTTTTATTTTGCTTTTTACAGCACAAACACTAAGACATCTGCTAAACAAACTTAGCATTAAAACTTCTTTGCCCTTGAAACTCACATTCATTGAAACAGCACTGAAACCCACATTCAAATAAAATACATTTTACCAGTGGCAGATAAAGATTAATTCTGGGCTGTTTTCAAATCATAGGCCCCTTGCATATGAAACATACATGTGCTCTTTGATACACCTTCCTATTATTTTGAACATTTTTCCAGTAAATTATAAAACAAAACGCATGCACCAATAATGGTAAAACTGCCCAATTCAGAACATCTTTCCAGTAAACAATGAAACAAAATGCATGCACCCATAATGACAAAACTGCCCAGTTCAGAACATTTCCATCATAAAAGTCTACTCAAATTTCTACAGTCCACCATTATCAGTAAATATGCACAATTCTACAGTCCACCATTATCAGTAAATATGCACATTTCTACAGTCCACCATTATTAGTAAATATGCACAATCTCTGAAGAAGTAAAAAAGTAATCTAAATAATTCCACATTAAATAAATCTGTAACTAATGAAGAGGTTGCTGCTAGCAAACACCTTTATATTTCATGGTTTCATCGAAAAATAAAGTGTCTGATGCCCCTGAAGAATAAATTGCCTATATTACATTAAAAATGAAAAGCTAGTAATATTGCAATAAGAAATGGATGGCAAACTGATAACAGGCGCATAGTTGGTATCTTAACTTTTACAGTATGGCAGCATTCACCCCTTGTGTGAGTAGAACCAACAACCATCTGCATCAAAAGCAAGTACACAACCTGTTGTGCTATAAACAATGCAAGCTGACTTAGCATAAGCAGCACTAAACTTCTCTTCCCCTGCAGCTCTCAGCTCCTTGTAAAATCTACTCAATATTCAACTGCATCTCAACTTCGCAGCACAAGAAATCTGGAAAAAAACAAATTTATTGGGGGAGTGGTCAAAAGCCCAAAAACCAGGGACACATTAAACATTGCTTGTATAATCTTGGAAAGTTGCAAGAATAAAATGCTGTGTTACCACCATACATTTTACTGCGAAGGTCCCTGTGCAAAAGAGTCAGAGCAACATACCACTATGCCAAATCAGCTGCTTTGTGAAAGAAAAATGCTGTTTTACCACCATACATTTTACTGCCAAGGTCCCTGTGCAAAACAGTCAGAGCAACATACCACTACGTCAAATCAGCTGCTTTGTGAAAGAGCATAAGACTGAAACTTAAATGGCTATCATTTAATGAATTCAGTTCTCACCATAGCTGTCAACCTTGAACCTCTTAGCACAAAACACCAGGACAAACCCAGTAATGAGGGAATACAGCACTCAAACATGTTCAGTGAATTCAGTTCTTGCCATACCTGTCAACCTTAGCACAAAAAACCTGGACAAGGCCAATAATGGGGTAATACAGTCCTGCAAATAAGGACAAATTTCAAATATTCATCTTATAAACTTAGGTTGTGTTACTATGTATTTTCTGAAGAATATGAAGTCTGAAATTCAAATGCCTGTCAATTTTACTTCTGACAGAACAAAAACAATTTTCAGCAGAGGCCCAGGGAGAAATACTGCAGACACATGTCTTTGTAAAATGGCAAGACACCAGAGCAAATCCACACAAACACAGGGATAAGATGCAGACTCCACACAGAAGGCACTCCAACCAAGAATCAAACCAGAAAACCTATAGCTGTGAGGCAACAATGCTACCACTGCACCATCAAACATGCAAGGAATTAAACATTCAGAAACCTGAAGTCTGAAATTCAAATGCCTGTCAATTTTATTTAACACCTGCATACAAGGTACAGAGTTCAAGCCTGAGGTATTCCCTACCACCACCATGAGTCTAGCCACCAGTATATAGCAATTGGGGCATTTACACACACACACACACACACACACACACCCACCCACCCTTCCTTACCTGCAGTAGATCTCGTAGCTGCTCCAAATCCCCGTCCACACATATAACCAAACTGTGCCATAACATATATCCATAGCTGCCAGTCCACAATGCAAGATCTTCCCGCCTGTCCAGTTTCCACATAGCTCCAAATCCCATTGTGAGATCTTCCCATCCACATAGCTCCAAATCTCATTGCGAGATCTTCCAGACTGCTGACGTTGCAGTCCGGCACTGGCGAGTTTCCAGGACAGTCTATTGCAGTTACAACTGCTTAGACATCTGGGATCATGCTCTTACATGTTTCCCAGTCAGGACTACTGCTGAAACAGTCTGCGCATGCTCCAGACTGTCTCAGCAGTAGTCCGGACTAGTGCGAAAATCCACAAATTTTGAATTATTTTTTTTATCTTTTATTTTCTTTTTTATCTTTTATTTTCTTTTAATTTCTTTATTGTTTACAGCTGGGGGGGGGGGGCTGCAGTCTGGCAGTCCAATAGCATGGGCTGCCCCTGCTGCATCCTGATCTGAATCCAAACTGCTCATCACCCATCTTACTTTCTACTACTCTGCATATCCATTTTCAATCACCCTCTCCAGAACTTTCTTTCAGTGTGACAGGAGTTTGTGGATGCTCCCTTTGTTCTTGTACACTGGCATGAGTATGCTTATTCTCCAGTCATCTAGGACATGCATTTCTCTCCACACTGCTGCAAGTACCCCCAGGAGCCATTTCCCTCCTATCTTACCCAGCATCTTTATCATATCTGCTATGACCTCATCTGACTCTGCTGCTTTCCCTGACTTTCCTAAGTACTATTCTTACTTTTTCTAGGGTGAGCTCTTTTTTTCCTCATTGTAGACTCTATCTGGGGCAGTACAGGTTCTGTGGGAGTTTTCTTCATTCAGAAGCTGCTGGAAATACTCCTTCCTTCTGCCTTTGATGTCCTGTGGACTGGTGAGCAGGTTGTTTCTGGAATTCATTATGAAGGGTGTCCAACTATCTTCTTTATCTTTCTCTCTGTGTCTTGCAACCTGATATAGTCTCTTTGTGCCACCTACTGAGTCACTTTCCAGAAGCTGGTACAGTGCTTCTGATTTCCTGTTTGATATTGCAACCCCTTTCTTAGCGTCTTTGTTAACCGACCAGTATTCCTTTCTAGGCTGGTATGTCTTTTCCATCTCCTATTTTTTTTCCTGTACTCATTCTTTCTTTTGATGACTTCCTGGACTTATGCATTCCACCACCAGTTTTCCTTATGCACCTTAATTCCATACCTGGCTTGGCCACATATCTGTTCTGTAGTCCACACATGCTGTTTTGAGGAGCTGCCATTCTTCTTCATCTCCTCCTATTTCCTTCTCTTCTTGGGGTGCTAGAGCCCTGAGAAATTCCTTGAACTGTTGCACTCTCTCTCCATTCAACTCCCAGGTCTTCGGTCTGGTCTCTGTTAATCTTAGAGCCTTCTCTGACCATTGCTTGCAGCTGATTGTGGCAACCAGTGATTTATGTTGTGCACAACTCTTTCACTTGGATTACTTTACAATCACTGATTCTACCCCAGTGCCTTTTCCTTACTATGAGGAAATCCACCTGAGTTGCATGTTGACCACTCTTGTATGTGATCTTGTGACTGTCTCTCTTTGTGAAGCATGTGTTGGCTACTATCAAGCCATTTGCCAGACAGAAGCATGCCTCTCAACCTCTCAGTGCAGGAAATCTGGACAATGCCAAATTTAGTAGGAGACAAAGGCCCAAAAATAGGGACACGTTTTAAATATTGCTCATATAAACTTAGACAATTGCTAGAATAACTGGTTTTGCATTATTATGTATTCTTGGAAGGATATGAAGTTTGAAACTGTGATTTACCAGAAAACCAAACATTTTATGAGTGACAGACCAAAAATATGAGACAAAAATCAGGACAATTTGCAACGATATCAACAGTTGAGTGGTATGAACAGAATTCTAGAATGGTCCCTCCTTCTTTATCCCTTTTGCCCCACCCACCCACCCAAGATGGAAATAGTGAAGAAAGTGTGAATAGAGCAATATGTTTATTTGAAAGTAACCCAGTTGTGACAAGTAATGAATATGAAGCATTAGAAACAAAGATGGAAGAAGAAGCAAGTGTTGATTCAAGAACAGTGGAAGAAGGTAACTTGAAGAGAGGACTGAAATGAAAAAGGGTATAAAAAGGAAAAAAATGGAAGGAAAGATTAGAATGATAAATGTAAAGGAAAATGCTAATTCTGCAATGATTAATTTGAATGTTAACAGTATTATAAGTTATGATAGGAGACAGGTTGTTTACTAATGGTATGTGAATAGTAAGGATGATATAATACACTTATTAGATAAAGGAAATATTAATAGTCTACAAAGGAATCTGTCTGAGTTATTATGGAGGTTAAATTGTATGGTCTGTCAAAACATACATGTTGTGGAATTGCTGTTTGTATTGAAGGTCAATGACACTGCAATTATGGATGCAAGCTTGATAAGACCAGGGGAAAGGGATAGTTGTAGATAGCTGAATACAAGAGAAAAACAGGATAATTCCAATATACGCATATGTAGGTTATGCAGACAAGCTGACGTTTTTCTGAAGAAATTAGGTAGTTTGTGACATAATGTATATATATATATATATATATATATATAGAGAGAGAGAGAGAGAGATTTGTAATGGTTATTTTAATTGTAATAGATAGAAAATTGGAGTAATGTTGAACCAATGTAGGAAGGTATGTAAGGAAATTATAAATATGCAGAATTTGCAAGTTAATCAGGAACAAGAGTTTCCATATCATAATAGCAGAGTAAGGAGAGAATAACATAGTTTAGGGAGGGAAATGGTGATAGAAACTTTGAGAGTAAGGAAATTAGAGAATATAGGGTGAAAACTTTCATGTGGAAGTTAGAATACAGGACTTACAGAAGACTAGGAAGAAAGACATAGTATTGTAAAATAATGTATGTGTATCTTGAAAATGGGCATGAAAATTAAGTGTGAAGAAAAGGAACAAAATAAACAGATGGCAGGAAACGTGTAAAGTGGTAAATGAGATTATTTCTGTGTGTGTGTGTGTGTGTGTGTGTTTAACATTTTACTAGGCGGACTACAAGACAAAGGAAACATGACATTTACAGTCCATAAAAAGAGGAAACATGATCTTGAGGAAGGTAAAGAATGTGATATTGGGATTGGATATTTGAAATGTATTAGTTTCAAGAAATAATAAATATTGATACGATGCAATGCGCAGAATATAACAAGGGAAGGGAATGAAAGAAATGCAAAACTGGATAATAGAGTTATTTAGGGAGTTAGATTTATTCTGTTGGGAAGATGACAAGTTGTGTTGTATAATAAACAAGGGAATATGAATGAAAGTACTAAAAAGTTCATTTTCATTGTGACACAAATGGTGGTAAATTAAAAAACGAAAAAAAATGTTGACTAATTTTTAGTGATTTTTGGTTCAGTGTAAACAAAGTTTGATGTTCTTCATATTATTTTGTTGAAATTTTTTCTTTGTATGCTCTATATTTTATTTTTATAAAATTTATTTATATGAAAAGACTGCTCAATAAATTGCACCTGCTCTATTTGATAAGTGTCATGGGACCTTTTATATCTACCTGAGCAGCCACCAACTCAGAAAGATGGGACCTTGGTAAACCAGCAGGTGATTGACTAAAATCAAATCTTTTGATCTTCCTTCATCAAAGCTGAGTGTACTACCATTTAATCCACTGACATTGTTCTTTCCTTGTCTGCATTTCATTTGTAGATCATACTTCTGAAGATTTAGTGATATTCTTTACATTCTAGGCAGTGTCTTGTTGAAATATTTTCTGAATGTGCATTATAATGGGACTGTTATCTGTTTTCACCTGAACTTCTTTGCTGTAGCCATGGAATTTCTTATATCCATACACTGTTGGGAGTGAATCCACTGTTACCTGAGCACATCTTTTGTTTATCCATAAATGATCTTAAACATAAGTAACTGGTATGTTATCTTATACAACCACAGGTCCTATATCATTCTAACTGTAATCTACTTGGAACACAGTTGACTTATTCACATCATATATTAACACTGGCATATCTCTAAATGTTTTTTTTAAGAATTTCAGAACTCCTTCCCTGTTCATAACTTAATTTACAGTCTATGTCTTTTTAGAGGCATAGCTATATCTGACACATTAGACACAAACTTAGCAAGATATTGCATCTTTCCTCAAAATGTCCATTATAGTTACTTGCCCTCTGGTACTGACATTTGCACAACTGTTCTTTTTCTAAATAAGAATGCACCCCCTCTGACATTAGAATATGTGCCACACGTTTCAGATATGTCACTTATCTTTTAAATTTGCTCTTAATTAACTTGAAATTCTAATGTCTTAATCTATTTATCAGGTAAATCATTCATTCTTTCATTCATCATATACTTCTTGCAACTTTCTGTTACACACTTTTTGCATTTAACCCGCACTAATTGGCAGTCATCATCATGTTTCCAATGCCTTCCAAACCTTCAATTACCTACGCAGCAGTTATTTTGAATATCTCGAGTTCTGATTAAATACATATTTGGATATTAAATATATAAACTTTGGATTTGTTTTATCTAACTAAGATGGAGTTTGAAACAGTTTTATCAACTAAGCCTAAGAAAAACTGATTTTTGTATTGTCAAGGCTACATTGTAACTGTAAACAACGGGCAGTGTTAATTTTTAATTGCTTACTCATGCTTTTATTTATTTATGTATTTAGTTATCTAGTTATCTAGTTATCTTTGTTGACTGTGAAAGTCAGACTGGGATAAAGCCCCTTTTCAGCAGATGCCTGGGTTCCATTCAAGCATATAAAAAAGCTACAAAGATTAAGAAATGAAAAAATAACACAACTTAAAAATACAATGCTAATACAATAAAATATACCATTAAAAATACAACACAAAATACAGATAAATCCATAAAAATAGTAGAAATAGTTGCCATAACATATTTCAGTATGCATACTTTTGAAAAAGAAACCATTTCAAAAGCCAAATGAGAATAAATAAAATGTGTTTTAATTATATATACAGGATACAGGGCTTATAAATAACAGAGAGAGAGAGTAAAACAGTGACAACCAATAATTTTACCTTTAGCATTTTGAAAAGCGAAGAAAGTAACATAAGGAAGGTGGTTACAAAGTACAAGAAAACCAGAGAAGATGGAAATACTATATATTAATAATAAGATATATGACAATATGAGATAGTGCCAGCTATGCCAGGAGAAGTAGGGCAGTGGATGTGTAGTATATGCCAGCACAGCTAGCTGGAATTTAGTAAAGAATTATATGTTATTTGAATATCAAACTGATTGGTACAGATGTATGTGCTGAAAATGAATTTGTAAAGTTGTTTGTGTTAAATATATACCAACAATGGGTCCTCAGTGGGCCCTGACTGTATTGTAACTGAATCAAATTATACATATATATATATATATATATATATATATATATATATATTAACAGAAGCTACTGGAAGAGAAGAGGTTAAGCTCAGCTCCAGCTAACTTTGGAAAATAGTGAGAAATTAAATTACTGAGCCTAGTTCATAAAGATGTTATCTCACAGTTTTGGATGAAGCCAGATATGCAATGTCTATAAGAAGCATGGTTTGTTAGTCTCTTAGGAGGAGTAGAAGTTTGCAATTGTTTTATGACTTTCAGAAACTGCACCAAATCTGAACAATGCTCTTGTGTATGAATTATTGACATGTAGATGCTAAATGCTGGCAGTTTCTAGCAATGGGGGTTGCACAGGAACCAGAAGTCAGATGACCAGATATCTGTGATATCACTCTGTACAGAAATAATGTTTTACTATTAGGTGAGACAGAAATCTCTGGGCAGTCTTTTTCTTGGAACCTGACATAGAAAGATCCCTCACCTACTTCATCTTGCCTTGCTTTGTTAGGTAAGTAGGAACAGTAATTCTCTAGATCAGTCAGAAAGATATAGTGAAAATAATTAAGTATTGTTTTTAGGGCAGCTGCGGTGGTGCAGTGGTTAGCATTGCCATCTCACAGTAAGAGGTTTTCTGTTTCGATCACCAGCTGGGGTGCCTTCTGTGTGGAGTCTGCATGTCCTTCCTGTGGTCACATGGGTTTCCTCTGGGTGCTCCAGTTTCCTCCCACATCCCAAAGACATGCTGTAGGTGGATCGGACACCCTAAATTGGCCCTAGGCCTTTGTGTGTGCCTTCTGTGGAAGGTTGGGCACCAGGCTGGCAACTCAACATTGAAAAACTCCACTGCCAATCATGAGCAGACAGGTGATCTGCTGTGGTGGCTCCTAACCGGGAAAAGCCGAAAGAAGAAGTTAAGTATTGCTTTTCTGTAACTGTGCAAATCTTTCCAACTCTGTTATTTGTAATATTTCCTGTGATTGAAGCTCTGATGTTTACTGTAACTAGATGTAAATAGATGGTTGGAGCATATTTTTGACTTAAGGGCATTTTTTTCAGGGAAGTGAATTAAGTTGTGGATTATTTCAAGTTGTAAGTAGCTGAAGTAGTTGTGGAATTCTCGCCAGTGGAGTTGTATAAGGGCTATACAGTGATGAGTTTTTAAAGGGTTGTTTGCTGCAAAATCTGTTGTTTTGTTGTAGCATGAGTTATGTTCTATTTTAAGGAATGCACCAAGATTTGTAAAGATGGAATATGCATAAAGAATGGATAGAAGTAGAAAGGTGGCAGCTATGGATTCCTTGTGGAGTCTGCCAGAAACTATTTTTCCAGGTAGAGTGATCCTAGTTTCCATTTTTTGATGGTTTGGATTAAATGGAGGGCGTATTTAAGTTTGTCATCAATGAAGATCCCAAGTAGTTTAGTTTGTGTAATGCATTCCATTTTTGTGTTACTGTTTGATAGGATGTGTAACTTGAGCCTGTGCTCACAGAGACTTCTGGGGATAAAGAGCAGTAGTCTTGTTTTTGCGGGAGTGAAGAGTAAATTTGATTTGCAAAGCCTGGATTCTCCTTTTGGAGCAACCAAAGAGAGCTGTCTAGTGAAGGAACTTGGCAGAGTCACATAAAAGACAAATGAAGGTTGAGAGATTCAAACCATATTCTACAGGATGTATCTCTTTAACAGCTCATAGCCATACTCATTTGCACTAAGTACTAGATACTACAGGATACATCTCTTTAACAGCTCATAGCTATATTCATTTGCATTAAGTACTAGACAAGCTACATAGTCAAAAATATTGAATTTCACACAAGTCTGCCTGCAAAAAAAAAAAAAAAAAAAACTAGAGTGCATTCATTGTTAAAACGTTAACATTAAATACATAGACTTTATGCTGTCAAATTTATTCACAGTTAAATAATAAACATACAGTCTAGTCAACATTCAACAGTGCAAGGAAAACAAGGATAACATCCACAGAACTTGATTCATATGATGATGCTTCTGTTTACTGCAATCAGTTTCCTTCCCTCACACTTCAACTACTGTGGTTCATGGGTAGTTACTGGATTTGTAGTCCAGGGGTCCATTGAGGAGCCTAGCTAAAAATTCCAATAGGTCCGAAGCACTGCTTGGTTAAGTGATTTGCTCAAGGACAGTGCAAGATATAAATATGGGGCAAAAAATCAGAAACGTAAATAAGATGACTACTTTAAATCACTTAAAAAGGTGATCTGAAAGAGGCCTGGCAGTTGGTGTGGAAGAACAAGATCTTGCTGACAATAGCAAAGGTCCAGGGTTTGACCCTGGGTGTCTGCATTACACACACACACAGACACACACACACACACACACACACACACAGTTCTCGGATGTGTTCACTAAGCTGGGAGCTGTAATCTGTGTGCACACATACTTTGTTATCCATCTGATCTGTCAGCTGGCTGCATTCACAAACCAATTGGTTAACAACACACACCCTGGATTTATATCTCATAATGTGATATGCCCCATTTGTATTGCTGAGCAGCTAAACTGCTCTGCGTAACATGCATATGTTTCATGCATGCATGTCACAGACAGTAGACATCGCGCTCAACCTTTAAAGTCAAAGCTGACTTTTTTAAGTTAAAACAGACTTGTTGCATGGCTGAGACTCCCCCAGCTGTCCAAACCCTAGCCAACTGCCTAGATTGTCTAGTGATGAATCTGGCTGTGTTTGGTACTTTTAGGAATATCTAGTTAAAGTGGGCAACTGTGACATCAAGGGTTTATCCCCTTTACTTTATATAGATCGTGAGTTAAAATAATAACTATGGCATCTTTTATCAGAACAGTGATCATATTATTCATCTATTTTGATTACTTCTTAATGACACATTAGCTTTCCATTTGCTTTAATTCCGGCTCTATTTTGCTCATGAGAACAGCTGGTATTTTCCTAGAAGCATGTAGCACTGCCACTGTCATTTTTTATGTGCTTGCCATATTATCCTGGCAAAATGTTCTAAGTTTGGAAATAAATCAGCGTACTCATGAAGCTATACCTGCTATGCCCCCATATATCTCCTGAGATGTCACTTTTACTGTGACTGTTTCTGTACACATGCACTCATTGGATTTACACTAAAAAATGTTTTTCTGTTCCTAGCTTCTGACAAACTAAACAGTCTAAATTATTTGGAGGATTACTGTCTTTAAACATAACACTTCGATATAGGATTGTATACTTTATATGTTTATATTCATGCACAGTGTTCATGTAGTAGTACTACTACAACAAAGTCAGAGTCTCAAAAGAAACCATCTGAGAGTCTGTAACCAGTATGCATAACTCACACACTGGATCCTTCAGGCATCTACCCAAATATACCTTGAGAGTAAACAGCACTGATAAATGTACTGGAATGACATTTCCAACCTCTGTCACCCTTACATAAAAATATTATATGTTTTAACTTAATGGGGAATATTTGTATTTCAACAAAGGAGTTATTATTCCTTGTTTCTAGGTCATGAGGTATAAATGATACCCCAATTATAGAGAAGAATATTTCACTTGTGAAACATTTCTATATTATAAGCATATCCTATTTAAGTAACCACTAACCTTTTATTGTAATGCAGATGATGTTGTTGTTGTTGTTGTTTGTCTTTCAGCTTTTCCCAGTAAGGGGTCACCACAGTGGCACTCTGGTCCGCTAATGATTGGCAGTAAATTTTTATGAAATGCCAAGGTGCCAGCTCGATGCCCAACCTTCAACGAAGGCATGCCAATTTACACATGCATGTCTTTCAAACGCTACCCAACCATGGGGAGGACATGCAGACTCCACACAGAAGGCACTCCCAAGCCCAGCCAAGAATCAAATGGGAGAAACTCTTGCTGTGAGGTAACAATGCTACCACCATACCACTGTGGCATTCGTAATGCAGATGATGTACTTGTATGTTTTTTTTGAATGCTCTTCAATTTTTTTGACAATGACCAATTATAGTTATAAACGGAACCACAGTACTCAAAATGCAGTATTATTAAGGTCTTGTACAGTGATATAAATACTCTCTAATCTTTACTAATGATGGT
This sequence comes from Protopterus annectens, assembly GCF_019279795.1. Classification (NCBI taxonomy): domain Eukaryota; kingdom Metazoa; phylum Chordata; order Ceratodontiformes; family Protopteridae; genus Protopterus; species Protopterus annectens. Next base: position 873,669,399 of record NC_056731.1, on the reverse strand, counting down.
CCAAAGAATACTCTTCATTATGGCATAGCATCTTCCAAAATAGGCATAACATGTGCGTCAAACTTCCGGTAAACATCTGTGAGTCTTCCTAAGTCTTTCACTGTTTCTGATTTATGTAGTACCTCATAGTTTAAAGCACATGAATAATTATTTCTTGAATCATACAAAACCACTTCACATTTGATTATATTAATATATATGTTGCCTGTGGTCTATAAATGTAACCTCTGCAGATATCATAACAGATGTTTTTGCTCCTCTGCATTTCTAACTAAAGCTCCTATCTTGATATCATCTGCAAATTTGCTAACCCAAATATTTTGACAACAGGGAAATGGTAATATATACAAATCAAACAGAAGCTGAAACAAGACAGAATCCTGAGGGGTACTAACAGAGACAATCATTTCAATTGGTAACTTATTTCCAACTGTAGCTATACATCTTTTATTGTAAAGCCGCTGCTCAAACAAGAAAATAGTGTAGTGGTTAGGGTTAACCCAGGATTATCCCTCTCTATATATTTTATAACTGTCCCTTCCTAACCCAGGATTACTCCTCTCTATACATTTTATTACTATCTCTTTCTAACACAGGATCACTCCTCTCTATACATTTTATTACTGTCCCTTCCTAACCCAAGATTACTCCTCTCTATACATTTTATTACTGTCTCTTTCTAACACAGGATTACTCCTCTCTATACATTTTATTACTGTCCCTTCCTAACCCAGGATTACTCCTCTCTATACATTTTATTACTGTCCCTTCCCAACCCAGGATCACTCCTCTCTATACATTTTATTACTGTCCCTTCCCAACCCAGGATCACTCCTCTCTATACATTTTATTACTGTCCCTTCCCAACCCAGGATCACTCCTCTCTATACATTTTATTACTGTCCCTTCCCAACCCAGGATCACTCCTCTCTATACATTTTATTACTGTCCCTTCCTAACCCAGGATCACTCCTCTCTATACATTTTATTACTGTCTCTTTCTAACACAGGATCACTCCTCTCTATACATTTTATTACTGTCCCTTCCTAACCCAGGATTACTCCTCTCTATACATTTTATTACTGTCTCTTTCTAACACAGGATTACTCCTCTCTATACATTTTATTACTGTCCCTTCCTAACCCAAGATTACTCCTCTCTATACATTTTATTACTGTCCCTTCCTAACCCAGGATTACTCCTCTCTATACATTTTATTACTGTCCCTTCCTAACCCAGGATTACTCCTCTCTATACATTTTATTACTGTCTCTTTCTAACACAGGATTACTCCTCTCTATACATTTTATTACTGTCCCTTAATAACCCAGGATCACTCCTTTCTATACATTGTATTACTGTCCCTTCCTAACGAAGGATTACTCCTCTCTATACATTTTATTACTGTCCTTTCCTTACCCAGGATTACTCCTCTCTATACATTTTATTACTGTCCCTTCCTAACCCAGGATTACTCCTCTCTATACATTTTATTACTGTCCCTTCCTAACCCAGGATTCCTCTTCTCTATATATTTTCAAAGTTGTCTGAATAGGTTATAGAGCTCAAATATCAGTACTGCTACTTCATCTTCCTTTGCTGCTAATATTTTTCTAGAAGGCCTGCTCTCGACATCCAAAGCATTTGAATCAGTATCGATAGTCATGTGTTTGCACATTGTTTTTATATCTGACCTGCTTAGTAGTAAATAAACCGAATGTAACTCACTTCTCTCCATTGGACCTGCTTAGTAGTAAATAAACTGAATGTAACTCACTTCTCTCCATTGGCAGTGATATTACATACTGTCTGTTTATCATAGATGGAAGAATCACCAGAATTTTTTATTAAACACTTTTCTGTATCTATTACTGCTGACCATAAACACTGTTAAATCATCACATGACATATTACTTACTCCACATCTATGTAAAATGTCACTTTCTAATATGCCTTTATTTGCCTGTTTCCCCCATTTCTGTATTTGTGAACAACTGAAAGCTTGACTTGTGCATATTTTGAAACCAAGGCTAATCAGGTTTGGGGCAGATACACCATTACACTATTACAGTTTGTAGTGATGCTTGGTGTACAGTGTATGTATGAAATTCACAAATAAAACAAGAAAAAAACAAACGTTATTTATTGTTTTCATATAATGACGAAATAAAAGCAGCACAATATACACTTACTCTATTTAATTATTTATTTTTATTGACCTCTCCTGGTGATCATACTGATCAGAGTAAAATGCAAAAAGTGCATCTTTGTATCTTCATATCAATGTGTTAAAGTAGTTGTTCCCATTACTAGAAAATGAAAATCTAAATCTAAGCCAACTATATCAGAAGTAGTGAATATAGTAACAGAGATAAAGCAAGTGGAACTGAGATCTTTAGAAAAATGTAGGAGCAAACGACATAGAAAACATGGGAATTGTGGGAACAGTAAATACAGGGGAGGAGTGAAGTTTAAAAGAAGATAGAACTTAAATGAGCTATGTAATGTTTGACTAAAAACAATTAGGTAGAATATAATGATGTAGCATGTTTGCAACTGGGAGTATATCAGTATGGTCTGTGATATAAAATGTTTGCAACTAGGATTGTGTCAGTGTGGTTTGTTTTCATTTATATCAATATATGTTTGCCTATGTCATAAGTGATGGTTTAATAAAGATGTTTTGTGTTTAAAAAAGGGGGGCAGGAATTGATCAATTTATGTAATGTTGGTTAGGTTATACAATATATAGCAATATATGTGAAGCATAATGTTTGTTAATGTTATCTTGTTAATACAGCTTGATTACTTTTATATAAATGTAAATGTGGCCATGTCAAAAGTAATAATTCAATAAAAGTGTTTAAAAAAACAACTACTTGCAAAGGGGACGAGCAACTAACAACACAGAACCACGTCACTATCTCAAACAAAATAAAATAAAACTGTAATAGTATTATAGTGTGCTGCTTTTCAGTCCTAGATGGTTAGTAAGTACATTCCTCAACTAAAAATTAGTATGATCAACACTGCAGCTTCACACAATACCTCTCAACTTATGTGATCAAGAATTTGGGCACAGCAAAAAATAACTGGGGGGGGGCAAAATCAGGAAATGTTGCTTTTTTACTTTTCTAAGTGTATTAGAGTAATAAGTATTACATCAGCATGTTTTTTTAACAATATGAAGTATAAAACTCTAATGACTGGCATTACTGACTTACTGTAATCATGAGTGATTTACCAGAAAATCAAATATTTTATCAGAGATAGGGCAAAAATTTGAATCAAAATCAGGGTCATTCTGCAAAACTAGGGACAGTTGACAGATGTGTTTCAGACAATCAGGGTCATTCTACAAAACTAGGGACAGTTGACAGATGTGTTTCAGACAATCAGGGTCATTCTACAAAACTAGGGACAGTTGACAGATGTGTTTCAGACAATCAGGGTCATTCTACAAAACTAGGGACAGTTGACAGATGTGTTTCAGACAATCAGGGTCATTCTGCAAAACTAGGGACAGTTGACAGATGTGTTTCAGACACTACATAAAGTTCCTTGGTGTGAATGCTTACAAAAGGGGCCACTCTAAATAATAGAATAAAGTAGCAACTACCAACATACAACCCAGAACCAATTGCAATCTAAATAAAAAAGTATTATTATTGCTGTGTATAGCTCCTTGGTCCAAGCTAGGAACCAGATACATTCCCCAGGGAGGATTTAATATGAACAAATGAGATAGGTGGTTATTTCCAGCAGAAAAAGGGAAACTGGCTCAACTTATAATGGCCATAAGGGCAGCTAGCCTAGTACTTACCGTTGAACCTATGGACAATGACCACAGATTTCACAGACTACTTAAACAGTTATTTGATAAAGCTATCCACAAGGGGTCACTCCAAATGCCACAGAAAGTGATTGAATATCAATACACAACCCAGCCCCAATCACAAAGCAAATGAAAATGTAATTCTATTACAGTGTACCAGTCTTCGGTCCTAGCTGGGCACCAGATACATTCCACAGACACAGCTTAGTAAGAATAGGAGCTTTCACAAAACTAGTTCCAGCTGTTTGAAATAATGTCCCAGAGAATATTAGGAATATAGACAAACTACTGACTTTCAGTCAAAGATCATCTATTTAAAGAAATAAATGCAAGTGTGATAGAGACATTAAATAATAGAATGTAACACTAGTTCTTAGCGTCTGCTGTACTGGTGATTCCATTCCAAAATATGCAGGTTTCCTCTATTTGATACTACCTTAGGACAACAAGAGAGATATAAACATAATTACCCCCACCCCTTTTTATTTGTACAGTCATGAAGTATTTATTTGCTGATTTCTAGTTACTGTAGTACCTTCTTCATGAACTGTGAGCTGTGCAATATGCCTACATACAATTCTATATTAATAATGAAGTATATTTACGTATTAACAATATATGAAAAGTATGAATGTGTTTAAGTGTTGTTTAATATTTTACATATTTAGCATCATACCTTTGGTATATAGTGAACATACAATCTTTGCCAAGTGCCTTAATGGCAGTGCTTTTTTTGTTTATTTTGTTTTTTCATTGTATTCCTAATTGCTTTTTCTGCTTGTTATTAGCTTTGCCATTATGATCCAGGCCATGGCAGAATGGATCCTTAGACCAGTTTACCTACCTTGTTAACAAAGTATGAATAAATGCATATATATAAACATAAAATAACACCGCAGCTTCACATGTACATAAAACAGTTCATGGCAGCATTTTCTGACTTCACTGCTCATCCTGCTATAGAAAGCATTTTAACAATATTCGTATTGTTTGATGTGTGTATCCTAATACTTTAAAGGAATATTTTAGATAAAATGTTATACTCTTGCACTTGTGATAAATTCAACACTTTTTTTTGTTAATGCTTTCTGACCATGTGATGTGCATTCTTGTCTCTGGGCTTATGAAGGATTTTTAGGATTTTTAGATTTTATAGTAATGCATACCTCTCAACCTCTTAGTGCAAGAAATCTGGACAAAGCCATACAAATGGGGGAACAAAGGCCCAAAAATAGGGACATTTTTAAAATATTGCTCTTATAAACTTAGAAAGTTGTTAGAATAACAAGTTTTGCATTAGCATGAATTTTTTGAATCATACAAAGTCTAAAACTCAAATGTCTGCCATTATTTTCTAACTTCAATCCTCAGGGATTTGCCAGAAAACAAAATATTTTATGAGGAAAAGACTAAAAATATTAGGCAAAAATCTGGGCATTCTGCAAAAATCTGTACAGTTGAGAGGTATGTCAAGTGTTTTTACTTTAAAAGCATGTACTAGAAATATTTGTTGGCACTTCTGATTTTCATAAAATAAAACTGAAAACTACCTGGGTAAAATCCAATAAACTAAAACATAAAATATCCAAATGAAAACAAAATAAAATCATTGGATACCATGCACCAGTAAATTAGAACTTTATTAAATGAACTAAAGAAACAGACAATATAGCAAACACATTTTCACTATTACTTCTTTGGGCATAACTGTTTTTTTTTTCATGCTTCTGTTCAGCAACACACAAATTCTTGTCAACACATTTGCTAGGCTTTATTTTACACATCATTGCAGAATATCCTTTTCCAGCCGATTCTACAGAATTTATTAAAAACAGCACACTGCTATCTTTCATGCTTATTGGCATAGTTAGAATGTGAAGCTTAAATTTTGAATAGCGCTATTTTTTGTCTCCATTACTGCCATAATGAATGATTTTTAACATTCTCATGTTATTTGCCATTTTTACTCCCTTTTACATATATTCATTTCTTCAGTTGCTTCTTTCAAATGTGTGGTACCACTTTCACATGCTCTTCAAAAATCGACAGTTTTGATTGGGTCGTGTCTGTCTTAGCAACTTTCTTGTTTCTTCCTTTCTTACACAAACTATTCTGTCTCTTCTTAGTGAATCACACAAATTTCCATGTTTTGTTTATTAATTTCTCATTCATGGAACCATTCCATCTGATCTTAATGAATCACACAAGTACCTAAATTTATGATCTTAGGCTCTCTTGGTCAGCTCAGCAATGTAAGCATATATAGTCTTTGTAGGACCTTGTGACCTTGAAAAGGAAATATGGTGAATAAATGTCAAATTTTTTCTAAGCCTGCAATTATTACCAGATTTATATTTATTATGTATTTACATTTGTTAATTGGGGTGGATCCTACTGAGCAGGCTTGCCCCTTTACAGCAGAGTCCTAGGGACAAAAAGCTTCAGAAAAAAATTACAATAAGACAAAATATTAAAACAGAAGTACATGTTGTGAAGATGCCTTGTGTAAAAGAAGAAAGAAACAAAGATAATTTGATCTCTTCTACCTTGCATTCAGTACAGTTTCACATCAACTATAATACAAGAACTTTCGATCCTCCATTTCTCCCAATGTGCTCTAGAATGGGCGGTGAAGTGGTGAAGTGGTGTAGTGGCTCGCATTGTCACCTCACAGCAAAATGTTCTCCGGTATGATTCTCGGTTGGTGTACCTTCTGTGTGGAGTCAGCATGTCCTCTCTGCATTCATGTGGGTTTCCTCCAGGTACTCTGGTTTCCTCCCACATTCCAAAGACATTCGTCTGGAACCTTTCTCCCTGGGCCTCTGCTGAAAATGGGCTTTGTCTTAATCAGACTTTCCCAGTAAACAAATGTTAAATAAAAATAAAATTACTTACTTGGTCACTAGCAAGCAGTAGAATGGGAACATGACTACTTAACCTTTCTGTCAGTGGATGTACCACAAGCACCCATCCTTTACTATTTAATATGTTCACCAACACACTGTCTATCACCACCAGCAAACATGTAAAACTGATGCAGTACATAGATGACTCCATCCTAATATGCTCAGCACTTGATGCAGAAAACTGCTTAATTACATCCAATAATCCTTTACAGCTATAGAAACCTAGTTACAAAGCCATAACCTACTTCTGAATCCTAAAAAAAATAAATAAGCTAATGCTATTCACCCTTAATCACCTCTCAGCCCTAAGAAAATCATTTTACTCTAGTAATAATACAGTTCTCGAAGTAGTACTTCATACCAAGTTGCTAGGTGGAAAAATAGATGGCTGATATATTGCACAAACGATAAAAAAATCACCAGAAACTTGGATTGTTTTATAGGGCAGCACCATATCTCACTAATAAGACTAGAAGATCTGCAGCTACCCCATACCTTTTCCTAACACTTCTCTATGCTTCCCCTGTTCTCACTAACCTAAATGCAACCCAAAAAAACAAAATGTCAGCCTGCTACAACAGAGTTATACACTTCACTGTTGATCTTCCTTCATACTCTCAACACTGTACAGCTCTCAAACAATTAAACTGGCTGAAATTCACTCTTCACCCTAACCACTGTCAGCTGCTGACCACTCATACTTTACTACACAAACTTAGCATCCCCAGGCCTAAAATCCATCCTATAGAAATACAAGCACAATTGGAACCTATTTTGTACTGACAAATTCCTTATAAACACTACTAAATCTCTAAAGCCTACCAGTGATTCTCTTTGTTCTAACTATGTCACCAAACTGCGGAGCTCAATCCCAATACAACTCAAACACACAGAAAACCCCATTAAATTTCAAAATTCTACTCAGGGACCACTTAGTCAACTCTTGGTTCTGCTTGTGCCACAGCCCAGACTAACAGCATCATCTCCCATATACTGTAACATTAAAGCCCACTGGCCTTCCTTATAAGCCCTACAAGTACTTTCACGGCACTCAGTGACTTTCTCCTTTTCATTTCCTTCTCTTAACATATACACATCTTAGCCATTTCCTTTTCTGTCTGTTACCCTAAGCCCTTATCCTTCCCTTCGTCTTACTTGGCCCATCTGAGCGTTAACTATCCACTCTAAATGCCTCCTTTTCCCACTTTCCTTAAATATCACACTTATATATCTACCTATTCTACAACTAGACCTCATAAATAAACAGATTTTCCTCTCTATAGCTGACTTAAACATCCAAGTATTACATAAATGTATTAATTTGTTTGCCAACAATAATATCAATGTAATTTCTCTATGCTTTATGTTCTTCTCGTAAAACATGTAAATGTCACAACTATGTCTCCATTGATAAGTTCTCTGTCTACTTTTGAAAATGCTTATTTGTTTGTACTTCCCACTGTATGTAACATTATATGTATGTAAATTTGTTGATGCACAGCTTTTCTCTAAAGGCCTCTCCTGAAAAAGTAGGGGGACACAAGGAGACGTCTGTGCACAGGATTATGGGTCGCGTCCAGACTGCAAGAGCAGCAGCAGGGACTCGGGACAGAGCATTTAGCTTATGCTTTACTGGTGTGTGTGTGAAAATGCCCCAGGTGCTTATGGTGGTGTGGTAGGGAATGCCTCAGGCTTGAACCCTGTACCCTGTATGCAGGTGTTAAAGACTTGAGTTCCCTACCCACCACCATTTGTAAAAAAATTTCAGATTTTTGCCTCATATTCGATCTGATCTGTTCCTCATAATATCTGTGGTTTGTAAATGTTGCAATGCTTGATATTTGATGGTGTAGTAGTAGCATTGTTGCCTCACAGCTGCAGGTTCTTGGGTTTGATTCTTGGCTGGGGTTCCTTCTTTGTGGGGTCTGTATCTTCTCCCTGTGTTTGTGTGGGTTTGCTTTTGTGTCCTCCCATGTTACAAAGACATGTCTGCATTATTTCTTCCTGGGCCTCTGCTGAAAATTGTTTATTTGTTCCAAGTCAGACTGTCCTGATTAAAAATGTTAAATAAAATTGACAGGCATTTGAATTTCAGACTTAAGGGTTTCTGAAGGTTTAATTCCTTGCATATTTAATGGTGCAGTGGTAGTATTGTTGCCTCACAGCTATAGGTTTTCTGGTTTGATTCTTGGTTGGGGTGGCTTCTGTGTGGAGTCTGCATCTCCTCCATGTGTTTGTGTGGATTTGCTCTGGTGCCCTGCCATTTTACAAAGATGTGTCTGCAGTTTTAATCCCTGCTGAAAATTGGTTTTGTTCTGTCCGCAGTAAAATTGACAGGCATTTGAATTTCAGACTTCAGGTTTATGAATGTTTAATTCCTTGCATAATTGATGGTGCGGTGGTAGTATTGTTGCCTCACAGCTATAGGTTTCCTGGTTTGATTCTTCCTCACAGCTATAGGTTTTCTGGTTTGATTCTTGGTTGGGGTGGCTTCTGTTTGGAGTCTGTATCTCCTGCCTGTGTTTGTGTGGATTTGCTCTGGTGCCCTGCCATTTTACAAAGATGTGTCTGCAGTTTTAATCCCTCGTCTCTGCTGAAAATTGTTTTTGTTCTGTCCATAGTATTGTTGCCTCACAGCTATAGGTTTTCTGGTTTGATTCTTCGTTGGGGTGGCTTCTGTCTGCATCTCCTCCCCTGCATTTGTGTGGATTTGCTCTGGTGCCCTGCCATTTTTACAAAGGTGTAAATTGTTTTGTTCTGTCCAGTAAAATTGACAGGCATTTGAATTTCAGACTTCAGGTTTCTGAATGTTTAATTCCTTGCATAATTGATGGTGCAGTGATAGTATTGTTGTCTCACAGCTATAGGTTTTCTGGTTTGATTCTTGGTTGGGGTGGCTTCTGTGTGGAGTGTGCATCTCCTGCCTGTGTTTGTGTGGATTTGCTCTGGTGCCCTGCATTTTACAAAGATGTGTCTGCAGTTTTAATCCCTGCGTCTCTGCTGAAAATTGTTTTTGTTCTGTCCGCAGTAAAATTGACCGGCATTTGAATTTCCAACTTCATGTTCTTCAGAATACATAGTAGCACAACCTTTTTTTTTTAGCAATTTTCAAAGTTTATAAGATGAATATTTTAAATTTGTCCCTATTTTTGGGACTGTATTCCCCCATTATTGGCTTCGTCCAGGTTTTGTGCTAAGGTTGACAGCTATGGCAAGAACTGAATTCACTGAATATGTTTGAGGGCTGTATTCCCTCATTACTGGGTTTGTCCAGGTGTTTTGTACCAAGAGGTTGACAGCTATGGTGAGAACTGAATTCACTAAATGATAGCCATTTAAGTTTCAGTCTTCCTCTCTTTTACAAAGCAGCTGATGTGGCGTACTGGTATGTTACTCTGACTGTTTTTTGCTCAGGGACCTTGGCAGTAAAATATATGGTGGCAACACAACATTTTATTCTAGCAACTTTCCAAGATTATACAAGCAATGTTTAATGTGTCCCTGTTTTTGGGCTTTTGACCCCCCCCAATACATTTTGGCTTTTTTCAGTTTTCTTGAGCTGCGAAGTTGAGATGCAGTTGAGTATTGAGTAGATTTTACAAGGAACTGAGAGCTGCAGGGGAATAGAAGTTTAGTGCTTTGCCAAGTTAATACTATAGCACAACAGGCTGTGTACTTGCTTTTGATGCAGAAGGTTGTGGGTTCTACTCCCACAAGGGGTAGATGCTGCCGTACTGAGAATGTTCTCCTTGGTGAAGATACTAACTATGAGTTCGTTATCAGTTTGCCATCCATTTCCTCTTGCAATATTATTACTAGCTTATCATTTTTTAATGTAATATAGACAATTTATTCCTGAGGGGCAACAGACACTTTATTTTTCGATGAAACCATGAAATATAAAGGTGATTGCTAGCAGCAACCACTTCATTAGTTACCGATTTCTTTAATGTGGAATTATTTAGATGACTGACTTCAGAGATTGTGCATATTTACTGATAATGGACTGTAGAATTTTGCATATTTACTGATAAAGGTGGACTGTAGAATTGTGCATATTTACTGATAATGGTGGACTGTGGAATTGTGCATATTTACTAATAATGGTGGACTGTGGAATTGTGTATATTTACTAATAATGGTGGACTGTGGAAGTCTGAGTAGACTTTTTTATGATAAATGTTCTCAACTGGGCAGTTTTGCCATTATGGGTGCATATGGTTTGTTTCATTGCTTACTGGAAAAAATGTTCAAAACAAATTTAAAACATCCTGTAACAAGTGTACTGTATTGTACAAGGAATATAATTTTAGTACAATGAGGAAGGTGTATCAAAGAGCACATGTATGTTTCATATGCAAGGAGCCTATGATTCGAAAACAGCCCAAAATTAATATTTATCTGCCACTGGCAAAATGTATTTTCTTTGAATGTGGGTTTCAATGCTGTTTCAACGAATGTGAGTTTCAAGGGCAGAGAAGTTTTAATGCTAAGTTTTCATTGTGAGACTGCATTGCTTTGTTTAACAGATGACTTAGTGTTTGTGCTGTAAAATACAAAATAAAACTTTCAAATGAAGTCCAACTCATCATAGAAGTAAAGCAGTATGCACATTAGTGTTTATGGTAAATGGAGTGAAATAGCCAAGTATAATGGTTCATTGGAATGGCTGCAGAGGCTCCATTCAACCATTATTTTGTCAGGGGAAGGGCAGCAAACTCAGACAGGCCCAGCTGAACTATACCTCCCAACTGTCCAGATTTTCAAAGAATGAATAGATTTTTGCTTCTTATTTTTGGTTTGTTCATAAAATTTGTAGTTTTAATTCCTAAATGATTTGCCAGAAGTCACTCTAAGTTTCAGACTTCATAACCTTCAGAAAAATGCATGTTAAAGTAAGAGCTGTTCTATCAACTGTCTCAATTTATACAAGAGCAATTTTTAGTACTGTTTATATGTGCCCCCAATATATTTGGCCTTGTTCAGATTTACTGCATTAACAGGTTGAGAGGTACATGCAAATAAATTGCTTTATAGAATTAGGCATAGCCAACCTCTCAACTGTCCCCAATTTTTGGCTCAAAATGTTGATCTTCCCCCCTATAATCCCTCCGCAAAATAGCAATTTTGGAAGAAAACATGGAGGGTTTACAATTAAGAAATAACTGTAATAATCAAAGTTATAGATTACTTGAAATGCATGTAGATTCTTTTATATTTTGTCAGCTGCTCAAGGTAGCAGTACTAATATTAAAGTGTCCCTTCTTTGACAGATAGCAGCTGTATTGTGTGTCTATTTTATATTTTTGCATCACGTTTTTGTCCATTTTTCATAAAATTGTGTTTTTTGGCAAATTAGTGACATCACTAAAGACTGAAGTTAGAAAATGACAGACATTTGAGTTTCAGATTTTATACCCTTCAGAAAATTCATACTAATGCAAGACCTATTCTATTATCTTTCTAAATTTATTAGAGCAATATTTAAAAATTGTCCTTATTGTTGGGCCTTTGTCCCACTTCTGTGTATGGCTTTGTCCAGATTTCTTGCTCTTGAGGTTGAGAGGTATGACAAATGTGTCAGGGCCATCACAGTCAACCAGAGAGATTTCAAATTGTGACATGCTTGTTGCACCCCACTCCCCGATGTAGTGACTCTGGATGTGTCCAAGCAAGGCAAGGAGTAGTTGTATCTACCTTGGATGGGGAGGACACACTGCATAAGTACTACAGTGGCTTTTCATCTGTCCTTGATTTTGCAGAATGGTCTGGTTTCTGTCATATTTTTGTACTGTTGATTTATGCTTATTACTCAAAGTGCCTGTTGCTCTGTGTTTTAAGTAGCAATGCTTTAATGACCATAAGGTAAGCTTGTCTGAGATCGTAAGATGCAAGTAAGCTTTAATAAGCATACTGTTAAAGAATTGCCAACATTGAAAGCCTTTCTGTTGTTGCCATGCAGAGAATACTTGACTAGATAATGTATAAGCCTTGGGTATTAAAGGACAGGATTCCATTATTTTAAAAAGCTCATTACACTTGTTGGAGACTTCCAGTCATCTCTACAGACTTTACCCGTAAACTAAACAGAATGCCAATCATGTGTGGTCCATAACCTGTACAGTAATCCTTTAAGCAATGTATCTTGAGCTTGTTTCTTGTTTGCTTTTCATTTTTACTTTTATCATGTTTTCCCCATGAAACAAGTTGTCAGGCAGCAGGTCTTTTTGGATAAGAAACATTTTTACAAGTGGGGGCATCACATAGATTTCTACTTTCAGCATGTTACTTGGTACTTTAATAAAGCTGAATATATTATAATTAGGACTGCAGTGCAAGGAGAAGTGGTTTGAGTTGAGTGCTTCTGGTTTTCTTATACTTGATTTTGACTGGCATTCCAGTAATGTATTTAAAAGTAATTTATTTTTCATGCCTCACAACCTTTTGTTTCCATCTAGATATTAAGTAAGCTGTCATGCAGCCAATGCATTGAAATATTTTTATTCTTCTACACTTATTTTTGTCTTGATTGGACTTTCATAATGATGGTTTGCCACCCAGGGCAGCGTATTTAATTAAAGTTAGTTTTTTGTGGTTTTGTGCATAGCCCCTCCCCTTTCTGGTTGACCACACCCCCTCCCCTTGACCCCACCCATTCAGCTGTCTCCTGCAGCCCCCCTGTGATTTGAAGTCACCAGCCGCCACTGCTTTTCAGTCACACTTTCCCAGTAAATAAATGCAAATTAATTAATTAATGAATGAATGAATTAATTAACTAATTAATGAAAGCAGCAGAATCTACTATTGGTCATTACAGTAGACTGCAAAGTCCCCAGATGATGGGCAGGAGAAGTAAATGCTCTTGTATATAGCTATACTTAGATGTTTATGTTGCATAATGTACAATGCCTGACTGTCTCTGTGACCATTTCCTAGTCTATACAACCAGACATCTCACACATCCACTTAAACAGCATGTTTATAAAACAACATGCAAACTTTCCATTTTTAACCCAGAAATGTCCATTACTACCATATCATCTCTTAACTAGAACTTCCTAAAAATCTTCCCCTTAGAAGATGCTGTAAATGAATGCAATACAACTTTCCTGAAAATCTTAAATAACCTTGCACCTCCCAGAAGGAAGTGGCTAAAAACAAATAATACAATTTGGCTATTCAAAAAGAGTAGAATGCTAATGCAGGATAAAGAAAATACATGGAAAAAAATGGCAAAAATATAAAACACCACAAAGAAATCTTGCATCATTGGCCATAAATTCAACCCTAACCCCTCTCCTAATAACTCATCACTCCCAACCACAATACAGTTCAACTCTTATTTCATAAATAGTATAGCATCTCTAACCAAGGATTCCCTAATGTCTAATCCGAACCCTGCCCAGCAGCCACGTATCAGCCTTCAGACCTGTGCCCACATCTTATATAAAACTACTCTTAAATTCCTGTTTGTATTATATTAACTTAAACTGAAACCATGCTCTACTTCATCTCATCACCTTCCAAGCGAGTGCCTTAAAATAGCAGCCAATATCATTACCTACCCTGTCTCAATCCTTATAAGTATGTCAATCCAGTAATCCCATGTTCCTCCTTTCTGGAAAAAGTCGTTCATTATCCTTCTGCATAAAGAAGGAATTTCAACAGACATTACTAACTCTAGATCTGTACTAATCTTATCCCTCCTCTCCAAACTACTTGAAAATATATTGAAAAACAATTTCTGAAGTATGTCCTGCAGGAAGAACTTATTTATCCACACAACATGTCTTCCAAGTTCCCCATAGTGCTAACTCTGCACTTTAAGCCTATATAGATGTTGTCAAGAAAGCTAAACATGACACACTAGTCTCCTCCTTATTTTCAGACTTGTCTAAAGCCTTTGACACTTTGTCACAGCAAACTTCTACTTCGAATGTCTTCATAATGTCTCTCACAGCCCACCCTTCTATGGTTCAAAAGCTACCTATCCAATAGGAAGCAGTCGATAAAAATCACACTCCACCCTCTCTTCATACCTCCCAGTAACACCTGGAGGACCACAATGCTCTAGTCTTGGTCCCCTTCTCTTTAACATTCTCACCAACACCCTACACACATCCACACAGCAAGCATCCCTAATACAGTACGCAGATGACTCCACGCTCATTTGCATATCTGACAACCTGACACACCTCCAAAAAATGACTCAGAAAGCTTTAACAGCAACTGAAATGTGACTTTATAATTCATGTTCAACCCTGAAAAAAATTTTCCCCCCAAATCCTGCTTCCATGATAAAAACAAACTTTAAAGTCCTTTATCTTGATAATACAATCATTGAAGTCACTTCTCATAACAAATTATTAGGGATGATAGTAGATGATAATCTTAAATTCGACCTGCGTATACAAAGTGGCATAAGAAAAACTCATGAAAAACTAGGGAAGATTTATAGAGCAAAAAGCTTTCTCATTGACACAACTAAAGCTACACTTGCTGCTACCTAGCTCCTCCCCACACTTCTTTATGGTGCTCCCATCCTTAACCTTCAGACATCACAAAAATTAAAACTTGAACAATGCTATAACAAAATTGCTAAATTTGCAGGAAACACCCTTTTCAGAATCCACCACTGTATAACACTAAATAGCCTGAATTGGTTAGAACTTATCCATCAATATATACACAGCTTCTTACCACCTAGAAAATTATTCAAAATTCATCTGCTTATCCAGCACTAAATAACATTCTACATAACTATGTTCCCAGTCGGTCATTATGATCCAATGACCAAACATTTCTGTCTGCCCACAAACCTATCAAATTTGCTGGGCATTGTCTGTACTCATACAATGTTGCTAAGGCCCCGAACTCCTTAGCTGTATTCATCAGGTCAATGCGCTCCCTCCCATCCTTCAAAACCATTTTAAAAGACTTCCTACCTAAAAGCTGCTCTGTTCTTGCTCAACAACAGGATAAACTATATCCCTAAATGTGAACAAACCTTACATTTCCTTACTCTCCCTTCTTACCCACTTCCATATTTCTATAAATTTCTCTTCCCTGGATTTCTCTCTACATATACCATAACCCTGCTTTTCTCTCACTTCATATTGCAATTCCTGTTTGAATTATATGAACGTACCTTTAATTTCTCTATAAACTGGGTAACATTTTTCTGATTTTTAAATCATGGTCATATATATTGTATTTATTCTTAACCAACATTTTCATACTATGTTTAATTTGGTATAATTATTTAAATTGTAGGGGTTTTTTTTGTATTATTTTAAAGACTGTAAAATTACTGTTCTTAAAATATTCTGTAATACTTTGAAGCTTTTCTCCCCGGGCCTCTGTTGAAAATGGGTTTCTACTCAATCAGACTTTCGCAGTAATCAAATGCCAATAAGTAAATAAATATGGGTTCCTAGGGCCCCTGAGCCTTTCTGGAATTTAGCGTTATATATGAGTATTTTATATGTTAGAGTTTGGGCCTTCCTCCTGCAAAAGTAAGGATCCCCATTAATAATTTCTTAACTCTTTTCTCTTCTATAGGCACATTTGCTTGTTGCTGTCAGCTAGGAAATAAAGTGTAGCAGCTTTAGCACACATTATATCCTTTTCTACAACAGGAATCCCACTTGTGCCTCAGTCTGAGGGGTAACTTGGACTTGGCAAAGAAAGCTTCAGTACTGCTTTATAATTTTGACTGAAATAGGTATTCATCTGTGGCACAGATGACATCATGGGGAACATGAATGCATTTGTGATTCTACCAGTAGAACATACGCTTTTATGGTGAAGTCCACAAACAACTGTATTTTTTCTTATTATTGCAATACAGTGGATCAATAAGAATGCAACTCTACTTCAGCAATCTTGTAATGGATATAACTCAGAGTATATGTGAAAAACTATTATACCATCCACCTTTAGATTTTCTTATATTAGAAATGATTATATAGCAGACTTTTGACCAGATACTGAACCAGCTTTAATGACAGCTAGTATAAGCACTGAACTATTGTCTGCATCCCTTCCTATAAAATGCTGCAGCTATATGGGGATGAAAAGATACTGGTACAAGAGACCACAGGCTGAAACATGAGCTACCAGAAAGGAGTTTGAAATCCACAAAAATATTTGGAAATGAGGACATCAGTAAGTACATCTACCAAAGTAATCTGAGTACCATCTCTGTAAATTTTTATCTATATTGGTGTCAAAGGTGCATGTAAATTTGGTCCTCACATGCACCATGGTGAAAGTGCAAACATTAAATTCTACCCCTGACTGTTACTTGTTACTGTTAGTCCTTCCCCAATTATTAATTGATTATATTAGGCTATTATAAAATGGTGTTTCCAAAGCCAGCCCCTCTTCATTTCAGTGTTAATGTTTTTTAAAGTATAATTTGTTTCATTGTGGTCTGGTCTATAGTGTTTGTACTATTAGCTGGATATTGTCTGTTTCTAGTGTAAGCAGGGACAACTCCAGTAGGTAACTAAAAGTTGTATTCATCAGAAGAGGAAGTCTGTCTGACCTGTGTTGAAATGAAAACTCATATCTCTGGAGAAGCACCACCATAAGGACACAAATAAAGTTAAGGTGGTCCAGAAAAAGACAACTACCTTCTTTCTTAGTGAACAATAGAAATCATGCCCAAGTTTAAAGATAATTTCACAATCAGTTGTATAGTACATAAGTCAGAGAATCCTAAATGGCAAAATTTATAGAAGTATTTAGAACTGCTGATATTAAATTATACAAGACACTATTTTTCTTGCAAATGCAAAACACCTTAAACTCTCAAACACCATGTATAAAAGCATTAATCCTATAAAACAACTAGAAAGACCTTTTCCTAAGTCCTATAATGCTTTCTAAGGTGGGCATTATAGAGAAATAATAAACCTTTCAAAGGAGAGGAGGCCCTCCTTCTATGGTATTCTCCTCAAAACATTGTTGGGAAGTCAATTATTTCCCTATAATGGTCTTCTTGATTTAGCTTGGTTTCAAAGCAGAGAGCAGCCCAACAGTGCATAAAACTATATTTATTTTTTAAGGTGAGAAAATGCAACAGTTGTCTAAATGCTTTCTACAAAAATGCATGCATTCCATGAAACTTCTTCACATAAAGTATTGCTAACCAGCCAATCTGATGCTTTTGGCAATCACAAAAATAACTGTAGGCTCTTACACAGACAGAGACACACAGATACAGAGAAAAAGAGATACAGAGACATACACAGACTCACACACGCACTTGTTTAGACTGATAAATGGATAAATAGACAGACAGACATAAGTAAATTGACTCTTTCATTAGAGCTGTAATACTTACCTTATAGCTTTAGGACACCTTAGGAAACCTTGTAAACTGCAATAGCCTGACATTTGAACAAGCAACCCTTGTAAAAATTCCCAAAATTGTATACTGTTGGTCTGTCTTTCCTGCTAAACATAAGTGAAATTACAGTGCTGAGTGCAAGTAACATTAAAGTGCTGAGTGCAGATTTCAACTTATCTCTGGTGTGGTGTCTTGAGTCAATCAGGGTATTAACTGTAACCACTCCCACTGCCTTCTCTTTTCCCCACCCCCTCTTTCCTCAAACAGGTTAAACTGCTACAATTCAGTACAGGCATCATTTTCAAATCTAGGTGCTTAGGATTTCTCTCTTTCTTCCCCCCTTGGCTGACCTGGTGTGACTATGTACGTTTCTTCATTGTATGGATCTTTTACTGTTTTTTGTGTAACTGAATGACCTGCTGCTAAATTCTGATTCTGCACAAACTGCTCTATTTTGTTTTTCAGAGGCTCTATAAGTAGCTAGTGACTTTACTGAATTTCTGTGGTAATATTTGTGTTTAAACTGAACCTGTACCTAGAGAAAGTGTATAATCAGAGCTCCTCCTTACTGCATGTGTTTTTTAATGTTTAAATTGCACACACACATTGAAGAACTGCTTTTATGACTTGAATAACTTTGGCTAGCTATACCTGAAGTGCTTTTACTGGCAATTTTCTAGTTGTACAATTGTGAATAATTGATTTAGTTTTTCTGGTATATCTTTAAAATCTGGCAAGTGTTTATTTACTGCATTGCTCTCTTGCTTAGGTTTCTTAGCTATAAATCTTAGTTCATTCTGAAGTATGCTACTTTACCCCCCCCCCACCCCCAACCCCAACCCCAACCCCAACCCCAACAAACCTGAATGCAGTATTATATAATAACTGCCTGTTGTTGTCTTCATGCTTATCCTAGAATTTCTGCTTTTCTCTTTTCCTAGTTGAACTCTACAGTTCCCTACAAAACGGTGTCTACAGGACTGCAATCAGTTTCTCTCAACATTTAAACAGAGTAGGTTACACACAAAAAGCATTTGTTAAGCTTTCACTTACAGTGCTTTGTAATTAAGCAGGTCTCCATATTGGTCAGCCATAGGGCTCTTTGTTTCTACTTGAGTGGTTGTCTCCTTTTCCTGTAACTGCAGTAAATTGACTCTTACATTAGAGCACCTTAGGAAACCTTCTAAACTGCAATTGCCCCACTACGTTCGCCCTCGCTACACTCTGGCTCTCTTCACTCTCCTCCCTGCCCCCAACTATCTCCCGTCCCCAGTACCTCTAAATTTATAGTACTGTAGCCACTCCCCCACTTTTTAGATCCTATCTGCTTTCATCTGGGATAATTCCACCCACCCCTATTCTACTACCTACATTTAATAGCACCTATTGGCTTTCATCTGGCATTCTCCCATCCCCCCCTTCCAGTACCTTTACCTCACCACTCTATCTTCTGGTGTTGCATCACCAGGTAAAACAGTTCCTTCACTCACTAGCTGAATCACATATAATGATATACTCCTCTTTACTACCCCTCTTGTTCACACCATACCTCCTTACCTTGTATGAAAACCAGTTTCTTACGGGATTTCAGGTCCCAAAAGGCCATACTATCACCCCAGCTGTAAATCCTTCCACCTTCAACCATACTTACAGTACCAGATCCTATCCAACATCTTGTTCAGTCTATCAACATCTCAACCTCAGGCACATTAGCTCTAGATCCAAACACTACCACAAACTAATAAACAAATTCCTGAAGTTCATCACCAAGTATAGACTCAATCTAATACTTGGTGGTGATATTCACCCCAACCCTGGCCCACTCACTTCAGATGCACATACCCCCTCTACTTGTAATCTAAGCTACAAACCTACAATTAATAGGCCAACTAACTCTCTCCTAGTCTGTCATCTCAATATTAGAAGCATTAATAACAAGGTACATGAATTGCATGCACTTCTGGATGTCCACTCCCCTGAGATTCTCTGTTATCTGAAACCTGGTTAAAACCTAACACTAAAGACAATGAAGTGTTACCACCTGGGTGCAACATACACAGGCTGGATCGTGCTTCGAGGAAGGGGGGTGGGGTAGCTGTACTCTATAAATCTGAGCTGAATGTCACCATAGATGTAATACAACCTCCTCAGATTAATAACTCTGAGATTCTTGCCACCAAATTGCAACTTAATAAAAATAAATGCATTAATATCATCTGTATGTACATTCCCCCAGGTAACAATATATCTACATTTGAAGATATCCTGCACTGGTTATCATGTCACTACCCCCAAGAAACCCTACTTGGAGACTTTAACATAGACTGGGGCACCTGTTCCTTAGAATCCCCAACTGCCCATATTAACCTGCATGCATTTACACAAATCATATCCACCCCTACCAGGATAGGTAAACCCAACCAAAAAGAAAGTATACTTGACTGGGTACTCATAAACAGTCACCCCCAACTGTACACCTCTAGTACCCTCCTTAATGGCTTAAGCGATCACCTTCTCACATATGTAATTAAGCACAAAACCATTAATTCCCAACAATCCTTACTCAGAAAGGTTAGAAACAATAAAAAATCTGACCCTGCCAAATTCCAACAAGAACTAAACTCATGTAATTGGTCTATTCTAAAACACCTTCCCTTAGAGGAAGCAGTAGCATACTTTAACAACAAATTCCTTGAGATCCTTGATTTGCATGCACCTGTTCGTTCAAAGAGAACCAAGGCAAAAACTGCACCATGGCTTTCTATAGAGTCTAAACTCAAAATTACCCTTAGAAACAAAGCATGGGCTTTATGGCGTTCTTCTAAAGACCCTCAAGATCACATTAAATACAGGCAATCCAGGAACAAAACCAAAAAATCAATTTTACAAGACAAAAAACAATACTACTGTAATTTACAGACAGTAAATCAAAATAACCCTCAGAAGTTTTGGGCAGGTTCAAATACTCTACTACATCCTGGACAAACTTCAACCCCAATCCCTGCTGCTACTATTGATAAAACCCCTGAAGATGTTTCTGATGGTTTTAACCAATTCTTTACTGAGACAATTCAAGCCCTAGCTAGCCAATTACCTCCTAGCTCCCCTGGTATTGAAAGTAGCACCCCTAGAAACCTACTTGCGTTCAGCTTCCAACCAGTCACCTCTTCACTTATCCGTACCTTGATCAAAAAATTAAAACCCACTACACTTTCTGCTGATCAACTCCCTGCCGAGTACCTACAAAAATCAGCTGATGCTATTGCTTACCCCGTCTCAATACTAATCAATCGAACCATAGTAGAAGCTAAAATTCCCACCATCTGGAAAATATCCTATGTAATCCCACTTCACCAATTATAGGCCAATAGCTATACTCTCTCCACTTGCTAAGATTATGGAAAAATGTATTCATAGACAACTCATGCACCACCTAATCCAAAATCGCCTTATGGCAGACACTCAGCATGGCTTCCGTCCTCATCACAGCACTACTTCAGCCCTCCTAGCCTTTACTAACACCATAAACCGTAATTGCAACAATAATTATATATCCTCAGCCCTCTTTTTGGATCTTTCCAAGGCATTCGATATGGTTGATCACCAACTTTTAATCCACACCCTGCAAACATTCTGTCTAGATACTGGAGCGCTCCAATGGTTTCAATCCTACCTGAATGGTCGACAGCAGGCTGTCCTCTGGCAGAACAAACTCTCTAACCTTCTACCTAACATCCTCGGAGTACCACAAGGCTCTATACTAGGGCCCTTGCTGTTCTCCATCTTCATTAACGACCTTTATACAGTCATCCCAAAAGTCAGCTGTATCCAATATGCTGATGACTCTACTCTGATTTGCTCAGCCACATCTCCAGTAGAGTTATGGTCAGCTACCCAGATCACCTTTAATACAATAGAAAACTGGCTTTCTGAACATTGTCTGATCCTAAATCCTAAAAAAACTAAAATGCTGTTATTTTCACCAACACGTAGGTCTACCGCTTTCACCTTTACCATAAAATCAAATGGTGGCACAATAATCTCCCCTGACCCATCTACAAAACTATTAGGTGTTATCATAGACAATAATCTCAAATTTGACCTACATGTTAACCAAACTATCAAAATCATCAATAAAAAACTAGGGTCACTTTACAGAATAAAAGCCTTCCTAAACCCTCCAGCTAAAATTGCCATAGCTCGCTCTCACCTTCTTTCAACCCTTCTGTATGCATCCCCTCTACTCTCGAATTTGAACAAGACTGTCCTTAACAAACTCTCAATTTGCTAGAACCACATTGCCAGGTTTGCCACTGGGCTGCTTTTTAGGACACATCATTGCATCAATCTAAATCAGCTTGGTTGGCTTGAACTACCTAGCCTAATCCAGTATAACCAACTGATTATGGCCTATAAAATCCTCTATAATCCGGACAATACTCCTGCACTTAAAAATATTATCACCCCCTATAACAATCCTAGACCGCTTCGATCCTCTAACAAACTACTAATTCAGACTAGCAAAATTAATAACACAGCCGGTGATTCTCTCTTTGCAAACTCTGTAAGTAGATCCTGGAACTCTCTTCCAGCTGATATTACCTTACTTTCCACCTTAGGTCAATTTAAAACTAGACTCAAACAACATTTGTCACTTAACTGGCTATGTCAATGTATCAAGCCTGGCTAACTCGAATGTGTAAAAATATGTTAACCAGTTTACTGTGTAATTTAATTTAATCCTGACTTGTGCTCAGGACTAACTGTAACCTGTGGAACTTGTTTAACTTGCTTACTTATGTAATCTCTGTAAATAGTCTGTTTGTAATATGTAATGCTGGTATTATGTAATGCTGTATCTGCTTACCCTTGGAGCTTTTCTCCCTGGGCCTCCGTTGAAAATGGACATGCATCCAGTCGGACTATCCCGGTCAACAAATGTAAAATAAATAAATAAAATAAAATAAAAGTTACATTCATTTCTCTGGAATATAGGTAAGTAACACCTGGACACAGGACAACAACTAAAAATTGGGGAGAAAATTTTGTCTGTTGTACTATAGCTGTTTATGGGCTACTGGAGTACAAATGATCACATTAAAAGTAGATTTTTTTTCTGATAGCAATAAATCACTAGCCTGAAAAAATGTAGCGGACTGATAAATTTCTACGTCTGTGTTTTAACTGTACGTGTCAGTGGAAAAAAGTGACCAGCATGTAAAAGGACATAGTAGTGTGAACTTTGTAAAATTCAGACCAGATCTAGTTCTTCAGGTTTTGTGAAAATATTTCAAAGGCTTATTGTGGATGTCACATGACTGTTAATACTAATATGAGCAAAAAAATGCCATAGTAAAGTGTAAACATGGGTTGTGAAAATTTTGATGTGAATATGTATATACTAACTTCTGAGTTGATTTAACTGTATTTTACGTACCTTTCTGTGCCAACTTAGAAAGTAAGTACTGGATTTTTCTTCCCATTCCATGGTACAATGTTTCTTTTAAGGGATCATAGTCTAGAAATTTCAAAGACATAAATTTATAGGCTCATAGGTATATACTAGGCTAATGACCACAATGGCTTTTATATGCCTAGCCAAGACATAATGCTATAACACGCATTATTTTATTTGGGAAGTGTGCATTAAAAACTTACTACTACATTGAAGAGTTTTGTAGTGCCACTATTCTGCTTGTCTTCTGACTATTTATTTATTTTATTTTACATTTGTTAACCGGGTGTCTGACTGAGCCGAAAAGGCCCTTTTTCAGCAGAGGCCCGGGGAGAAAAGCTCCACAAAGAAAAATTACAGACACATTTAGTTATTTAGACATGATCAGTATACACACAAATTACAAGAGACATGTTTTTACAGTGGTATGCGGCACATAAACAGTTACAGTGGAGAGAACAAACAAAAAAATATTAATTTTAAAAATAAAGGTAATTGATAGATTTGTGGTGTACAGCTGAAATTTGGAACATAGGTAGAATACATACATAGTACACAGGTACAGTACATACATTGTAGATTAGCCAGTGTTTGTGAGTAAGACTGAAAACTATTATCAAGTGCTCTAGATTTAGTATGTATGTGTTATCCGCTTTCACTAGCCTGGAGAGCAATCATGGCACTGCCAACTTTGCTTGAGATGTTGCCTAATGAGGTCTTTAAAGGAGGCTTTGGATGATGTGTTTTGAATGCTAGTAGGGACAGAGTTCAATTTTTTAGCCACTGAACTACTATATAGTGCATCTCCAAAGCTATTGTAGCTGTTGGTGACTTCTAGTAATAGTTTGCTTGATGATCTAAGAGGCCTTTTGGCTAAGTGATGTACTAGGTTTTTGAGGGCAGGACACTTATTGGGGAGGTAATAGACAGAATGACAGTGGCAGAGCTGATTGTAGCTTAGGAGGTTGGGCAGTTCAAGCCAGTGGAGCTGTCTCAAAGCAGTACAGTGATGAGTTCTATATGAGCAATTTGCAGCAAAGCTGGCAATTCTGTCATAGCAGACTTCCATTTTGCTTAGTTCAGTTTTGTTGAGATTAGTCAGAATCAGAGATGCATAGAGTAGGGGGGATAGAAGTTGGGAGTGAGCAATGGCTGGTCTTGTGCTGTTGGTAAGAAATGGTTTGATACGGTAGAGTGACCCCAGTTTGGCATGTACTTTTTTAATAGTTAAGTTGAGATGACTATCAAATTTTAGGTGGGAGTCTATGGTTATTCCCAATAGCTTAGCCTGTGCCACTGGAGCAATTGGAGTAGCATTTGTGGAGTAGATAGTGAATTGACTGTTAGTGTTTTTGTTAGAACTGGTTTTAATCATAAGCTGAGTTTTATTTGGATTGAGGATAAGCTGGGCTTTGGTAAGGTAGTTTTCAACATCAGAGAATGCTAGTTGAGTTGTTTGCAGGAGGGTGGGAATGTTTTGTGCAGCACAGAATAAGGTAGTGTCATCTGCATACTGAATTATAGATGCATGCTGTGTGGAGGTATGGAGGTCATTTGTGAAGATTGTGAATAGTAGTGGTCCTAAGATAGAACCCTGTGGGATTTCTATAGTTATGGGCAGCTGAGGAGAGAGAGAATTTTCCCATTTCACAGCTTGGTACCTGTCAGTTAAGTAGCTTTGGAACCAGGTAAGAGTGGAATTTGATAGATGATATTGGTTTAGTTTGTTTAGCAGGATTTGGTGTGAGACTGTGTCAAATGCTTTGGACATATCCAAAAAAAGAGTTGACACTTGTAGGCCTTCATTTTTGAGATGGCTTACTGTGTCTGTGAAGCAAAGGAGGGCTGTAGTGGTACTATGGGCAGGTCTGAAACCATGCTGAGTAGGTGACAGGATGTTGCTGTCTAGGAGATAGTTTAGCATCTGGGTATGGACACATTTTTCTAGAATTTTGGCCAGGGGGGAGAGTAAAGCAATGGGTCTGTAGTTATTAAGTTCAGTGGAAGTCCCACATTGATGTATGGGTGTAACATAGGATATTTTCCAGAGCTTGGGCACATAGTTTTCAACAATTGATCTGTTTATGAGAGTGAAGACTGGGATAGCAATAGCATCTGCTGTGAGTTTCAAGAAATAGCTGGGGAGTAGGTCGGCTGCTGTTGATGAGGTTTTTAGTTTGGAGAGCATGCTTTTGATTGAAGTGGTGGAAACTGTTTTGAGGGTAAAGCTTGTATTAGTGTTATTTGTGTTGGGGGGGATAGTGAGGAAGGAACTGTCCTGTGATACTAAGGATAGAATTGAGTTCACAAAGTGGGAGTTGAATTGTGTTTCGATGGGAACTTTAGTGTCAGGGGTGGTTGGTATGGGGGTAGCCTTTTGGGTGGATTTTAGTAGCTGGTTTACATTTTTCCAAAATATTTGTGGGTTGTGTTGGTATTTAGTTTGTAATGTTGTGTAGTAGGATTTTTTTCTCCAGCCTAATGCATTTTTTTGCACGGTTGCGCAGTTCTTGTTACTTAGGCTTTGTGTTTCTTTGTTTTTTTTTGATAGTAAAGCCAAGCAGTGTCTCTGGACTTGAGGATTTGTTTGGTTTCTTTACTGAGCCAGGGGTTTGTTGAGGTTCTAACCTTGATTTTGCGCACTGCAGCAACAGTGTCTAGGTGTTGTAGAAATATTTTGCTGAAATAGGCTACAGCCTGGTCAAGTGGGAGGGTTTTTAGGGAGGTCCAGTCACAGTTACAGAGTAAAGTGTTGAGGACCTCAGGAGAGAATTTTTTGGTGCTTCTAGTGGATATATAGTTAGTGGTTTTGCATATGCTTGTTCTACTACGTATAAAGTATATTATGTTGTGGTCAGTTAAGGTGTCTGGGAGACTGCCTGTGTGAGGGTACAATGTGGGGTTGTTAGTTAGGACCCAGTCAAAGATGGATTCCCTTTTAGATTTTTTATCACATCTAGTTGGAATTTGGACTAGCTGCTGGTAGCCATGAAGATTTATTAGATTACTTGGTGGTTCTGATATACAGGTGAACCAATCAAGGTTGAAGTCCCCCAGAATAAGGGTTTCTTGTGAGTATGTGGAAGAACACCAGGATAAGAAGTCTTTAAGGCTAGCAGGTGTATTACCAGGTGGAATATAGATCACAATTGTGGTGATGATCTTTTTAGGGTGAAGTTGAAGTTGTGAGATAAGTATGTCCCAATTATTGTGGGAGGGGTAGGAGTTTGGTAATTGACGGACAGTTAAGTTGGACTTGTATAGTAAGGCAGTTCCACCCCCTTTATGAAGTGGTCTGTCTTGTTTAATGATATTGTAGCCAGTAGGGAGAACTTCTGAGTTATCTATGTTTTTATTTAGCCAGGTTTCTGTTAAAGCAACTATGTCTGGGGAGTAGTGTGCTATTGTGGCCTGGAGTTCAGGTATTTTATTTTTGATACTTCTAATATTAATATTTAGCATTAAAAGATGGTTGGTTTTGCTGCTGTTGTTGATTTTCCCAGGGATGACGAAAGTGGGGGTGTTATGTTCTGACATTTGTGTTGGAGCAGTTTGTGTTGGACAGGATGGATTTGGGCCTGGGTTGGGGTGGATATCCCCACTTATGGTGAGCCTGGAGTTAAAATGGTTATACAGATGTTTGAGTTTGGTGAGGAGTGTGAGAAAGTATTGTGCTTATTTTGGAGTAGGAATGAGAACATATGTGTTTAGTTCTGAATTGGTCCATTATGTAGTTCTTGAATAACTGTGGGCAGATATTATTATAATGTGTGGTGTCTGTATACAAGAGTGCATAATATAGTGTTGTGCTACTAAGTTTAGGGATATTTTTAGAGTGATAACTTGTGGTGTTGTAAAGAATTATGAGAAGTCAGACTAGACTTAGTTGTGTGATAGTCATGGTTATAAAGTTTAAATTCTTTCTATGTGTGTGTGGGGGGTCTGAATAGGAATTATAGGGTTGCAATATATGTGGATGGGGAAGTAGTGTGGGTGATGTAAAAAATGCTTAGTGGGAATGAATGATTGGGAGTATTTTGTGTGGGGCAAGTTGGTGTAGTATAATGTGATATGACTTGAGGAGCTGTGATTGGTGGAGGTGATGTGAGTGTGAGTTGTAGGTGTGGCTGTGATTACTATAAATGTAGAGGTAGTGGGGGTGGGAGGGAATAGGGGCAGGGCAGGGGAGCGGAGAGAGCCCGAGCGAGGGCGAACGGAGCAGGGCAGAGCCAACCATGACAGGAGAAAAAAGTAAATATTACTTTACAAATCTGAACGCTTTAAGCAAATTCCTGAGGTCTAATGGCTTACCAGCAAGCAGAATATAATTGCTGAATAGCACTTGTGTCCTGGTGGGAGACTAGAAATTTAAAGATGGCTCCATGCTCAGCAGGATTCTAATATAGACTTTGTATTCTGGGAGGGAGATAGCATAAGGGGTGTAAACCAGGTGGAATGCAAAGAAACCAGAGAGGCAATCACTGGAAATCAGTGAAGGCCTCAGAGGGGGTAAGTAATAATTCAAACTACCTGTAAAGTGAAGGAGAGAAGAGACAGCAAAGTTTATTAAGATTGGGAGTGTGTCTTCACATTGACTTGCTGATTAGTAACCAGTTTGTGCACAGATCAGAGTAAAGAGATACATTAGCAATGAAGGGGAATGTATAGAGATGCAAATAAACAGGTGGGCCTTCAAGTGATACAAACTAAGGCAGAAAGCACTGAGAGGGCTGCTTGATGGTTAATTTAGTCACAGGGATGTGAATTAAATGTATACGGTCTATTGGACAGTTAGGATTACTGTACTAGTGGGGGGGGGGGCACAAGGCTACATCAGTCAGTTTTATTAGCAAGCTGAGAACTACTAAGAAATACTGCTAATGTAATAGCTTCACTCTCATAAAACATACAAGTAGAATGCCTGGGTGAACTGAACCTGCTCTTGAGGCTCAAAATGTATATCCTTGTTTAGTTTGCAGTACTGATTCCTTCTAATACTGTATGGGTGGAGTGATAGCCGCAGACTACAGATTTGCTTGAGTGTGCTCTAAAGAGAGAGAAAAAAAGAGAGGATGAAGCTAGTAGAAGGAGACAAAGACAGGTCAAAGGAAGTAATGAGGAGACAGGAGGGTGTAAAAGATACAAATCTGAGGATAGTGTGGATAAAGCAGGAGAATAGATGCTACTGCTACAGTCTGAGAGTGCTTCAACAGTTACCACATCACAGTGCCATAACTTAGTTTGGAAACAGGTTAATAAATCATGCACAATACATTTATCAGCCAATTATCCTGTGCATACAAGAAAAAGGAAAATGAACACTTAACAGCACAGCTGAAGCAGTAGTAGAGACCACTGTAGTGCTAAATCAGTAAATACTGTTTCTAACTCCAAGACTAGGTCAATTAGATGTACATTACAGTTATAGCAGCAGTTTTAGTAGCATAGAGACAACATAGCAGCAGTGGTAGTGTCAGTAAAAACACAATTCCTGAATGACAGAATCAACCAGTTAAATAAACAAATAAGCAGATCAGTAGTCAGGAATCAGAAAAATGAATACTAGTTGTCTAGATCCAAATACTGCAAAAAGTATGTATTACTTTACAAATCTGAACACTTTAAACAAATTCCTGAGGTCTAATGGCTTACCGGCAAGCAGAATGTAATTGCTGAAGAGCACTTGTGTCCTGGTGGGAGACTAGAAATTTAAAGTTGGCTCCATGCTCAGCAGGATTGTAATGCTCATTTTTTGTCTTGCTGCTAAGGTGCTTTTATAGAATGCAGCAAAGACAGGTCTTGTAAGCCTTATGCTCAGAACAAGGCTCTTTAGTTATGTCGTTTTTTTTTAAAACTGAAGAGTAACCAAATAGATATTGTAAAAGTCTGTCACGTCTTACATGAAGGTGAAATGTTAATCTTTATGCTGACACAAAGCTGAACTTTCTGAAATTAAAAGCTTTAGGTAAGAAGTTCAAAAGTATTTATTAAAATGCAAACATAAGGGGATTATAACATAGCCTTTGGCTAATGCAAGCCATAGCTTCAGTCATCATAAAATGAGGCTTTGAAGTTGTAAGAGCTCTTCCGTAACTCATTTACTGTTGATCCATGCGATCACTACTCCAATAAACATGTTATTAGGTGACAAAGAAATGGATTTAAAATGTAATCACACACAAGTGTAGGTTAGAACAGATACATCAAATATTTAGTGGCTTACTGAACTGACATCTTTAGTTTTAAGCAGCTGTTTACCTCTGTTCTTTTCTTAGACTCAGTGGGAGGAAATGATGCCTACTTCCTGCTCTTTCTTCTTCAACTACATTTTTTACCATTGGGCATGAATCATAATCCTTTTGGTTTATAAGGCAGTAGGGCTGCTGGTCCTTTCATCTTGTCTGTCTGTATGCCAGTTTCTGAAAGGCAGGCTCACCACAGAATTTGTGTTTCTCACAGCTTTTATCCCACAGCCTGACAGAACAAAGCTAATATGATTAAATGTTTTGACTATCGCTTTGCCTTGTTTGGCCATAAATCTTGAAGAAATAAATGCTATCAGTGGGATTCTTTGGAAGTATTCATGTGCTATGAGCAATCTCACTATAAATATTTACAGTGCATCACTTAGCATGGTTAATATGGGAAGTCTCCAAAAGACCAGAAACATTAGACAGCATTATCAAAAAGCACTAACATCAGAGCAGACAGCACAGTATGGTGTAATGGAAAAGGCTATAACTTCCAAAGGAAAAAATCTAAAATATTTTTACTTTTAAGCAATTTGAAGCTGTAGGATATGTAATGAGTTCAGCTTAGACCTTATTTGTAAATCATTAAAACTTTATTATTTCTTATTTTGTTAACTTTTGAACCTATGAGATACTTTTGTATTAGTATTAAAAACAATCCATAGTAAGAGTGAAAGGGAAGGTCTACAAGAGGGTAGTGAGACCAGCTATGTTATACGAGTTGGAGACAGTGGCATTGACAAAAAGGCAGGAGTCAGAGCTTGACGTGGCAGAGCTGAAGATAAGCCAGAGAGGCAAGATTACGTTGGTTTGGACATTTGCTGAGGAGGGATGCAGAGTATATTGGGAAAAAGATGCTAAGGATGAAGCTGCCAGGTAACAGGAAAAGAGGAAGGCCAAAGATGAGGTTTATGGATGTGGTGAGAGAGGACATGCAGGCGGTTGGTGTAACAGAGCAAGATGCAGAGGACAGGAAGAAATGGAAACAGTTGATCTGCTGTGGCGACCCCTAACGGGAGCAGCCGAAAGAAGAAGAAGAAGAATTAAAAACAATCTATACAAAATTTCAATCATTGCATGTGATTGTTCACCCGCAAAATGCATGTTGTTGCATATATGTACTTTTGTAATGCATGCCTTCTTAGGATAGCACTGTATATAAGTGGTTAAAAAATCTCTGTCTTATGGTGTCAGTGCTTGTGCTGGCTTTCTACATGAATGTTTATTTCCTCCTGCCTTCCAAAATACATGTTGTTTTGAATGCAAACTGGCACAGAGATAAAGCTCTGACTATGACCCAAGAGAGTTGCATCTGACTACCACCTCAGGTGCCTTTGAAAGTTGGTGTCACAGGAGGAGAGGAATGATGAAGATGAAGCCTGCTTGCATTTGTTTGAGAGGAGGAGCATATGTCTGTGTGTCAACACACTTTCCACAGGAAGATCCATGGTGGAGAAAAGGATCACACAAAGGTGCTTGTCCAATGGAGGGGGGTCAGCGACAGTTGATTATGTCACATGGCAGTATGGCGTGCATTATAAACACTTATTGCACAGCAACACCTTTGATACTACTGACCATGTAGAGGAAGTCGGGGATAAAAAGGAGAAAATGCTGATCTGAGAGAATAATGACAAAACTCCAGGCATACTTAATCCTTGCCTGCAGGAAATAAATGAGACATAGGGCTCACTTCAAGTGGAGCAAATGGGCTGATAGGGAGGCCAGGGATGTAAACTGAATGATCAGAAAAGGACCAGAGGAAAAATTAAAAAGAAACACAACACAGTTATTCTCAACTGCCCACATAAACTACATTTATCCTTGCCTTCATGACCCATTTCATAGCTGAAAAGTATCCATGATGACAAATCACTTAACCAGTTAATAAATTCGCCCACACACACACACACACACACACACACACACACACAGTATAGTAACCTAACAGTGTATCTTTATAAAGGGATACAATTAATATGTTTCCAGACGATATATGGTATACCTTTGTCTTTATCCTATAATTTTATATATATATATATATATATATATATATATATATATATATATATATATATATATATATATCATCTGTCTTTCATGCAGTCATCACAGCCAAACACATTGTTTCATTCATACTTAAAGTGAAAAAAACTTCACTTACTGCCTATCCAGAAATAAAAATTCATATCTCATATTAAAGTTTTCCCTGCATAAATCAAAGCTCTAGAAAATAACAATTAGCAAAATTAGCATAACAAACTAAAATAAAGCAATAATAAATAAAAGAAAATTATAACCCAAGCCAGCCATTTGAGAAACACCATCAATGAAAATATAGACCTGATTCGAAATATCTGCACTGAATATGACTTAAATATTTAAAAATGTCTAAACTATAAAAATAGCATATCTGAACATAAATCCCAATAGTCTACCATATTAATAAAGCAGAAAATTACCCAACAATATTAAAACATATTGAAAATTACCTCAGAAATACATCTGAAAATCACTCAACTGACACCTGATACATACAAACCTACGCAAACTATGTAAGACATAGTCAGTGGACATCTTATGAATTACCATAAATCAATAAAATGAAAGAAAATCAATAATTCATACTAATGCAATCATTTGTCCTTGCTAAATGTTGATTTTCAGGATGCTGGCACTTTTGTGTTATGCTAAATTAATATGATGGGATGATGAAGTAGGTGGAATAAGGTATTTCAGTTAATTTATATTTTAAGTGTAGAGTTTTATTTACATAGTGCTTATAATATGGCATGCAATATTTTTTGATTGAAAGGGGGAAGGATTCAAAGTATCACAGGTTATTGCAAGTTTTTCCTGATATGTAAATTACATAACTGTCAAAAATTCCAAGGCACCATACTAGTTAGGAACTATAAATTCAGCATTATAAGTACAGTAATAATGCAGCAAGGCAATGTTCTATCAATGTCTGAATTTATTTGATTGTTGTAGTTATTTATTTCCACTTGTTGACCTGGATACTCTAGTTGGGCCTTTAGAGACCCCTTTTCATCAGAGGCCCCAGGTGAAAAGTTCCACAAAAATTATAGCTCATAGCGGAGAAAAATCACATTACATGAACAAATATAATATAGTTAAAATAATGAAGGCAAGCTGTAGAGTGAAAGTAGTGGGAGAAAGGCTATCATAGAAACGTGGTGGAATCTTACCCTTTCAACTGTTCAGATTTTCGCAGAATGTCCAGATTCTTGTCTCATATTCTTTGGTCTGTTTCTCATAAAATTTGTGGTTTTCTGTTTTTTGTGACAAATCATTGAGGACTGAATTCACTAAATAATGACAGGTATTTGAGTTTCAGATTTCATGTCCTTCAGAAAATAAATGGTAGCACAAAACCTTTGAATATAGCAACTTTCCAAGTTTTGAGAGCAATATTTAATATTTGTCCCTATTTTTGGGGCTTTGTCCCCCCATTATTTTTGGCTTTGTCTAGACTTTTTGTGCCAAGAGGTTGAAAGGTATGGGTAGAATAGAAATTACTATATAATAATGGAAAACTAAGTATATAGGCAGTTGTTTTTAGTTATTTATAAATTAAGTGAATTAGTAAGTAAAGTATAGATTCTAAAGGCCAGTATTTAATTGTGTAGTGTTCATATAGTGGAAAAGTACTAAGATGAGTCATTGAGGATGCATAGCTAAGTTAACCAAGTGTACTACTGCAGTGCTTGTTTATGTTTAGTACTGAGTATATCATGACAATGTGAAGGCATGAATGAGTTAACAAAAAATGTGGTTAAATGCACAAATGGGTGAATGTAAAAAAGTGACTGTACAGTCGAACTCCTCAGAGTAGAGGGAAAAATCAGCCAGTGAGCAGCAGTAGTAGTTTGCTGTACTCTGACCGTATGGACAATCATAAATCAAAGAACATGACATTTTAATGATACTTTATTGACACTCAATGAACTCTGAAGACAAGCAGTATATTAGCATACACATTACACAAGCAGTATATGAACATACACATTACACAAGCAGTATATGAACATACACATTACACAAGCAGTATATGAACATACACATTACACAAGCAGTATATGAACATACACATTACACCAGCAGTACATGAACATACACATTACACAAGCAGTATATGAACATACACATTACACAAGCAGTATATGAACATACACATTACACAAGCAGTATATGAACATACACATTACACAAGCAGTATATGAACATACACATTACACCAGCAGTATATGAACATACACATTACACAAGCAGTATATGAACATACACATTACACCAGCAGTATATGAACATACACATTACACCACAGTACATGAACATACACATTACACAAGCAGTATATTAGCATACACATTACACAAGCAGTATATGAACATACACATTACACAAGCAGTATATGAACATACACATTACACAAGCAGTACATGAACATACACATTACACAAGCAGTATATGAACATACACATTACACAAGCAGTACATGAACATACACATTACACAAGCAGTATATGAACATACACATTACACAAGCAGTATATGAACATACACATTACACAAGCAGTATATGAACATACACATTACACAAGCAGTATATGAACATACACATTACACAAGCAGTACATGAACATACACATTACACAAGCAGTATATGAACATACACATTTACACAAGCAGTATATGAACATACACATTTACACAAGCAGTATATGAACATACACATTACACCAGCAGTACATGAACATACACATTACACAAGCAGTATATGAACATACACATTACACAAGCAGTATATGAACATACACATTACACAAGCAGTATATGAACATACACATTACACCAGCAGTACATGAACATACACATTACACAAGCAGTATATGAACATACACATTACACAAGCAGTATATGAACATACACATTACACAAGCAGTATATGAACATACACATTACACAAGCAGTATATGAACATACACATTACACAAGCAGTATATGAACATACACATTACACAAGCAGTATATGAACATACACATTACACAAGCAGTATATGAACATACACATTACACAAGCAGTATATGAACATACACATTACACAAGCAGTATATGAACATACACATTACACAAGCAGTATATGAGCATACACATTACACAAGCAGTATATGAACATACACATTACACAAGCAGTATATGAGCATACACATTACACAAGCAGTATATGAACATACACATTACACAAGCAGTACATGAACATACACATTACACAAGCAGTATATGAACATACGCATTACACAAGCAGTATATGAACATACACATTACACAAGCAGTATATGAACATACACATTACACAAGCAGTATATGAGCATACACATTACACAAGCAGTATATGAACATACACATTACACAAGCAGTATATGAACATACACATTACACAAGCAGTATATGAACATACACATTACACAAGCAGTACATGAACATACACATTAGACAAGCAGTATATGAACATACACATTACACAAGCAGTATATGAACATACACATTACACAAGCAGTATATGAACATACACATTACACAAGCAGTATATGAACATACACATTACACAAGCAGTATATGAACATACACATTACACAAGCAGTATATGAACATACACATTACACAAGCAGTATATGAACATACACATTACACAAGCAGTATATGAACATACACATTACACAAGCAGTATATGAACATACGCATTACACCAGCAGTACATGAACATACACATTACACAAGCAGTATATGAACATACACATTAGACAAGCAGTATATGAGCACACACATTACACAAGCAGTATATGAACATACACATTACACAAGCAGTATATGAACATACACATTACACAAGCAGTATATGAACATACACATTACACAAGCAGTATATGAACATACACATTACACAAGCAGTATATGAACATACGCATTACACCAGCAGTACATGAACATACACATTACACAAGCAGTATATGAACATACACATTACACAAGCAGTATATGAACATACACATTACACAAGCAGTATATGAACATACACATTACACAAGCAGTATATGAACATACACATTACACAAGCAGTATATGAACCAAGGCCAGAAGATGCAGAAATTCTTCAACAACGTGCTGGTCTCACCTTCTTATTATGTACTGCCTTTTTCATCCTTGTGACACAGGAAGGGATGAATGGCACGCTAGAGGAAACATTCAAGCGTAGTTCATCCATGCAACCCTGTTCTCTGACCCTTGCATGCATAGTTGCTCCCATGTCAGGACTGCAACTCCTAAGGAAACACTGTAGATGTCTGTGCCACCCCTATACCATGTTCTACATATGATGGAAGGCAAAGGACTATAGAGATGAAATTGCTTCAAAATAACATTAGAAATAGAATTGCCAAATGGGGGATAACATTAAGACAAGTGAAGCAAGTCTGGGGCTTCCCACATAGATGTCAGTATTCCATGTAATGTTGCAGTTAAACAGCACAGTCTACATTTCAGCCCTGCACACAGGCGCTATCTCAGTTGGTGTTCAAAAGCCAAAGCCATTAATGTACACAACTGCAAGTTGAACTTTGAGTTACTGACATACAGTTCAGACAAATCC
The DNA here is from genome assembly GCF_019279795.1 of Protopterus annectens. Lineage (NCBI taxonomy): Eukaryota > Metazoa > Chordata > Ceratodontiformes > Protopteridae > Protopterus > Protopterus annectens. Next base: position 873,632,921 of record NC_056731.1, on the reverse strand, counting down.
CAGACCTGAACTTTTCACCATATGTTTTGCAAAAGTGAAAAAAGCACCCATGCAACTCAGCCGGAGGTATATAGTACCTGACACTCTTTATTGTGGCCCATTTGAAATCTATTAGGCTAAACCAGGTGTGGGTACAATAGTTAAGCCAGCAAACCAATTGAATGCTTGATTCCACATCACATTATAAGCAATATATGATTTTGTAGTCATTGTGTAGTGCATAAAGGGGCAGACTGCACACCGCTCCGTAGTGTTGAATGGCTCCTAGTACACCATCGTGCTGCCACATCAGCTTTAACTTCACAAGACATTTGTCATCATATAACCATAATGGAGTGCCACCAAAGTCCACCAGAGTTCCATAGCTAGCATAAGCCTGATGACATTTCTTACTAACAAAGGAAAACTCCACCCCTCAAAGAAAAACCACTAGGACAAATGTCAGCTATAGAAAGTGGAGGCACCTTTGTACCCTTAAACCTTGCACCAAACACAACTATTTGGCAGAGTCTTCATTGGCTTGGAAGACTTGGGACAACATCTGGCATAGTGACTAAAACATCTTCAACAATATCTGCAGATAGGTCCTGTCCCATGACAACTCTCTGTTGGACAGAGAGGATAATGCTCTGGTAAACTTCAGTACAGGAAATATCTACCACAGTAAATTATAAAAAAATTTAGGATGGATAGTAGTGACGTAGCTTGTATATGACATGCTCAGGAAAATAGCCACTAACTACAGAATGCACATTAGCTAAGAAAGAGCTTGTGTCATTTTTGGTAGAGCTGCAGAATGTCCAAAATGGAAAAAAGTGTACAATATTGCCCAGAAATGATTGCTACAGTCAGTTAAGAAGTAGTGTTTTAGCAGGAATGTTAAGAATATTGCTCACAGTTTTACATAAATGTAAAGGGCAATAGTATTTTGAATTTACATGACAGGTAGTATTCATGGCAGTAGTTTGTATACAACATGAAAAACAGTATTTAAAATGTACATGGCAGGTACTTATTTAAAGGTACTCATGGCAGTAGTTTGTATACAACATGAAAAACAGTATTTAAAATGTACATGGCAGGTACTTATTTAAAGGTACTTATGGCAATAGTTTGTATGCAACATGAAAAACAGTATTTAAAATGTACATGGCAGGTACTTATTTAAAGGTACTCGGCAGTAGTTTGTATGAAACATGAAATATGCATTTATAGTGAGATGTCAATGATATTTGTATTGGCATGGCAAGAAACTTTAATATCTTTTATGTTAGGTAAAAAAGTGGCAAAATGCTTGTTTATTAGAAGAAACAAAAACACTAATATACTAATGCAGCAAAACTGGAATATGCATCTGTTATAGTTATTCACTGTTACACAAAAGAATGCACTTATAGAAAAATAAGTTATTCAAAAGGTAGTTATAAGGAGTTTGCAATTGTGTGAATTTGATCCTTAACACACATGTGGGTTGCTCAGTGCGAATGCATGAATATCATATTACATGTAAGTGCACTGATGGACAACTGTCAAAAATAATTTTATATATATATATATATATATATATATATATATATATATATATATGGGTCTACTTTGAAAGACCGACACGCTACTTCGCCGACACAAAAATCACTGACGCCAGATAACCGACAACACACAAAACCGACAACGCAAAACACCGAACACCATAACACCGACACACCGAATGTAAACAACACATCACACTACATACCATACCCACTAGCCCTAACCCAAACCCTAACCCTAAGGTCCGACACTATCGCACACTTCACCTACCTGCACCCTAACCCTAACTCACTTAACCCACCCCTAGCCCAAGGTCCGACACTATCGCACACTTCACCTACCTGCACCCTAACCCTAACTCACTTAACCCACCCCTAGCCCAAGGTCCGACACTATCGCACACTTCACCTACCTGCACCCTAAACCTAACTCACTTAACCCGTCCCTAAACTACAGTCCCTCACTATCACACACTTACCTTACACGAACCCTAACTCCGACACTAACACACACTCACCTTTCCCACAGCCTAACCCGAAATCCCACAATATCGCACACTTACCTCACCGCTCCTAACGCCGTCACTGCAGCGCACTTACCGAGTCGCGATCGCACATTACCCTTGTCGGTCTTTCCGCTGTCGGCAAATCACCCTGTCGGTAAACTTACCTGTCGGTCGTTTGGTCTTCGTTTTCCGCGTGTCGGGGAATCGTCGGTTCGGTCTTTTAAAGTAGACCCATATATATACACATATATATATATATATATGTATATATATATATATATATATATATATATATATATATATATATATATATATCTAGGGTTCCTATTACCTGATGAAATGTTTAGGTTAGCGAATACCTAAATGTCAATCTGGTAATAGCGAAAGCAAAAATCCGCTAACAGCCAATTTAACTCAGGGAAAGAAGTCCCTTGGACGTTATGCAAATTTTGCCCCTTTCCCTACTGTAGAGCAATCTCAGAGTTGGTATATTTAGTTAGAGGGGTGTGGGGACACAGACCCCACATCAGGGGGTGTGGGGGACAAAGCCCCCCCACACTTCATTTTGGTTTAAATTTTTTTTTTTTTTTTGCAGCCAAGGGAATTCATTCCCTACATTAAATCAGCCGTTCACTGTTTTAATTTTTTTATATTACCAGTTCGACATTTAGGTATTCACTAACCTAAACATTTGATTGGGTAATGTGCACACACACACACACACACACACACACACACACACACACACACACACACACACACACACACACACACACACACACACACACACACACACACACACACACACACACACACACACATTTTAAAGAAAATGCAACAAAGCACAGAATTAAGAATTAAGTTATTTGGCAGCGAAACTATATAATAACAGAGGCAACAAACTATTAATCAAAATATGCAGTTGATATATATAAACTTGTAGCTAGTGAGATGTATATTTTAAGGAAATGATGTGTTTCACTGTGGTGAGAATCCTAATCAGGCGACAAAGAGGCATAGCTCACTTTGCATAGATAATATATGTTTCACTTCTCAGATTTAATACAATACATAGCAAGGGTGTAGACAGGCATACTCTTTGGACTCTACTGAGTACATTTTTTTTCTGAGCATCACATCAGAATAGCTTCTTTCATGTCATATTATGTCTACAATGGTCTAAGTCAATGCCTTTAATAACGTGCAATATTGCTAATCTAAAAACAATATTGTTAATAGTTTAATAGTTTTAGGTAGAACAGCCGAAAATGTTACTTGCATTTATTAAGCTCTTGGGGCAGCATTTCGAGAGACATGTCCATTTTTAAGTGTCAGGTGTCCAAGCGGGGTAGCACTAAAAGCTTGTGACTACAAAATGGAATTTGCTTGCTACACCCCCGATTGCAAAATCCATGGCCATGGATCACATTAAAATGTAATTCACATGCCTGCTCACGTCACTCCACAACAAGTACAAATTCACTCCACAACAAGTACAAATATGACTTTGTCATTGTCCATGTTGGAGTGAATGACTTGAGATGTACCTCCCTGGACTACATGAAAAGAGACATGGAAGAGTTCTCGGATCATGTGGCCCAGGCAGGTATGATCCTAGCCCTGAGTAGCATCCTGCCTTCACCCAGAATGATACCACAATATAAGGACAAAATGATTGACTTCAACAATTGGCTAAGCTTCTGGTGTCATTCAAAGGGGATCCAGTATCTGTCTGCCTGGGATGACATGATCAACAGACCACAATGCTTTGCCAGAGATGGTCTGCATCTGTCACCCCCTGGGATTCAGGTTACTGGCTAAGGCTCTTGCCACCCCTATAGTGCCTTTTTTAGGCAAAGTTCAAAGGACAAAACCACCACCGTAACAGATACAAGCATGCAAAATCTGAAGGTAATGCTAATCAATGCTAGAAGTCTAAACCTCAAAATGCACTCTCTGTCTCGAGGCACTCCTAAAAATGGAGAACATCGATATCTGTGCAATAACTGAGACCTGGTTCAAGGCACCAGAGAGCACCCCTGCAATACCAGGCTACAACTCTTACCACACTTTTCGGCTACCAAACCAGTATCGAAACACTAAAGGTGGAGGAGTGTCCATATTCACCAAGGATATTCACACCACCAGGTTAGTTGCCCAACACAATGCATCTATAATTCTCCAGGTGCAACTAACACTAGGTAAGACTGAAATCCAAATTGTAGCTTGCTACAGATCCCCCACCATGCCCCAAGATTCTCACTACACCTTTCTAAACATGCTGGAAAATATTAATATACAACCAAACACCCTAATACTGGGTGATTTCAACTACCCTGCCATTAACTGGGAAAACTACTCATGCACCAACATCTTTGCCCAATGGTTCTTGGAATTCATAAATTCCAATGCCCTGGATCAACTCATCCATAGTCCCACCAGGGGCTCCAGTATCCTAGACCTGGTCATTACCAACATGGGAAATCGATGCTCTAAACCTATGGTCACCCCCTCGTTGGTCAGGTCAGACCATAAGCTAATCACCCTTAACATCCACATCCCACCCCCACCCCCCAGTAAGGAAAGCTCCATAGAAAACTTCTCCAAGGCCAACTTCATGCTACTCAAGTCAGAAGTTACAAACTTCATGACACCCATGCAGATGGGAACTGAAAGTTCGACTGCTGAGTCCTACACTAAGGCACTGTACAAGCACATCCACTCATGCATGAACCATGCTATCCCAAATAGAACCAAGATGCTCTCCTCCAAAAAAAGGAAGCCAATCTGGTGGTCCCCTGCCATTAACAAACTTTACAATAAAAGGAAAGAAATGTTGCAGAAAAGATGAAAATCCCAGGATGCAAAAAACTCCCTTACCAGCCTCAGTAAGAAGCTGAGATCCCTCATAAAATCCTCCAAAGCTAGTTACGAAAATAAAATTGCCAAATATTCCAAACACAACCACAAGGCATTCTATAACTATGTCAAGAATCTAAATGGCAATGTTCAGATCTGCTCTGAGCTACAACAGAATGGCATTAAATATACTGATCCCAAGGATATTGCCAATATCCTGGCAGATCAATTCAGTGCCAACTTCACCCTCCTCTCACCCCCTAAATGGCCCATCTCAATACTGGAAGATTGCCAAATTCTGGTAATAACGGCTACATAGGTAAAAATCGCACTCTCCAAAGCTAAGAATACAGCATCCATGGGACCAGATGACATCCCGGGCTGTGAGCTACATGAACTACAAAATGAACTGGCACCTCACCTAAGTGTCATGTTTAATCATACCCTCACCTTAGGCTTTGTGCCCACTGAGTGGCACACAGCTACAGTTATCCCACTCCACCGCCCCAGCAGTCTGACGAGCCTGATCTGCAAGGCCATGGAACGTATTATCATGGAACTTATAAACAAAGACATTGGCAACCTTAAAACACTTGACCCCACCCAGTTTGGGTTCGTGAAGGGCCAATCTTGTCTCCTGAACCTTATTGACTTCTTCGAATAAGTCTCCAGAGCCGTGGGCAAGGGTAAGGCAGTCCACACAGCCTATCTGGACCTTGCCAAGGCCTTTGATACCATCCCCCACTCTGGAATCATAAATAAACTTACTAAGCTGGGCATTAATCCCTACGTCACTCGATGGGTTGCCAACTGGCTTACTGACAGAGCCCACACTGTAAAAGTAGCTGACTCCAAATGCAGCTCCAGACAAGTGACAAGTGGAGTATCTCAGGGTTCAGTCCTGGGACCTTTCTTATTTGGCATCTACTTCTCTGAAGTACAGGCCAACACTAAGGGACTCTGGCTAACAAAGTTTGCAGATGACTGCAAACTGGGAGCCATTATTGAATCCCCAAATGATGAAAATACTCTACAAATGGGCCTTAGATGCTTAGCGCCAGAGCAATGGGCTCAAGCTCAATGCCAAGAAATGTATAGTTATCCCCTTTGGGAAAAAACATGTACCCGTGAATTATCACATAGCTGGCAGTACACTAAACACCGAAAGTGTGATAAGAGACTTAGGGACACAGGTGGACAGTGGTCTCACCTTCAATAACCACATCGCCACAACAGTCAGGAAATCCTTCTATGTGGCACACCTAAGGGATTTTCATCCAGAAAAAAGGAGGTCATTGTCCCACTGTAATCATCCCTCATTAGACCCATTATAGAATACAACGCCCCATTTGGTATGTACCTCTCAAGATATCTGCAACAACTGGAAAGGCCGCAGAAATACCTCACTAAAAGAATCACAGATCTAAAGCAGATGCCTTATGCTGACCACCTTAAAAAACTCCAGCTATATTCAGTCGCATATTGTCTTCTCCGAGGCAATCTCTGCTTAACATACAAGGCCATGTCAAGCCCAGTGCTGTTGGACATGCTATACTTAAAGAAATCCCAATCCCTCAGAGCCACACGCTCCAGGGATCTAAATCTTGTCATCACAATAAACAAAACATGCTGGAGGGGATAGGTTCCTGACCCAGAGACTCCCCAGACTCTGGAATAGACTGCCCATACATGTCAAGCAGAGCGCCTCTTTGGCCCTCTTCAAAAGGAACCTTGATGATTGGATGGGAGAAAAGAAATTCACCCCGGGGATCACGTCAGTCACCCTGCTAGGCAGGGGCCTAGGGAAGTAAATAGTGTGGGAAGAAATAGCCATGGAATTGTTATGGCTAGGCTTGTATAGGCCCTAGGGCCGATAGCCTAGTACCAACCTATGAACCTATGCTCAATTTGAACAACTGCTCAGCTGAGTGCCTCACTATTCTGCACAACTAAGTATCCTCAAAATAGCACATAGGCACACAGACACATTCCCCTCTGCACCCAGATTCATATAAATTGACATACAGAGTTGTGCAGACAAATGAGCAATCACATACACACACAAGCGCAAGTGAGCACAAAGACACACGCATGCACACTCAGGCATACACACACATAGTTAGAACCACAGTCAGTGCCAGCACACTTTACCTATGCTACCCACAGATATCTCTGTACAGTGTGCATCCAACACATGACAACACACACACACACACACACACGCACATACAGTTAGAACCACAGTTAGTGCAAGCAAACTGTGTCTATGCTACCCACAGATCTCTCTTGAGAGTGGGCATCCAACACACAGCAAGACATACTCACATACACACACACACACACACACACACACACACACACACACACACACACACACAGGATGTTATAACCACAGTTAGTACAGGCACACTGTGGCTATGACAACCACACACACACACAGTTAGAATCACAGTTAGTGTAAGCAAACTGTGCCTATGCTACCCACAGATCTCTCTGGAGAGTGGGTATCCAACACACAGCAGCAACACACACATATATACCTTCTTAACAAATTTAAGCCACATGCATCCACACTAGCCTCTCACAGTCTGTCCCAGAGCTCACAGACAGACAGACACACACACACACACACACACACACACACACACACACACACACACACACACACACACACACAATGTTAGAACCACTGTTAGTGCCAGCACACTGTGCCTACATCAACCACACATCTCTCTGGACAGTGGGCATCCAGCAACACACACACACACACACACACACACACACACACACACACACACACACACACACACACACACACACACACGCACACGCACACGCACACAAACACACACACTCAAACTCAAACACATGCATACCCTCCCAACAGAAGCAAACCACATGCATCCACACTAAGCACTCAC
>NC_056731.1:873232606-873320106 GCF_019279795.1 Protopterus annectens | reverse complement strand
TGCATAGCAACTATTTCAAAATCCTTAAAAAGATAGATTGATTCATTTCATTTAATAGACACTTTTAAAGTAAAAGATGATAAATCCTTATTATTTTCCCATAAAGATCATAGATTTGGAATACAAACTAGAATAGACAAATTATTCATAGTTCAAGATTTACAAACAAAAATCCTCATCTTCTCAATAGTTCCATGCCCCTTCTCAGATCATGACTCTCTGATAATGAAGCTCCAAATAGAGTTTAAACATTTAATCCTCTCAACTAGAATTCCATCATATATCACGAAAATTAAAGAATTCAGACCCTGGATGTTGTCAGAACTACAATTATTTCTTGAAATTAATAATACAACAGAAATCAGTAAAGTCATGGGGCAGGATTCACAAAGCCTCCGTGTAAGAGATACATGGCTTACACGGAGGCAGCAGTTAAACGGTGTGAGGTCAGCATGTCATGCATATGCATGAGGGCATGCTGAATCACACCGAAGGCTAACACGGTCCTTGGAAGACAGTAGGGGGCATGTCCATAGGCTGAGCCCTGCAAGCGGACACGCCCCAGAAGAGTAAAATTGCCCAAAGTAAACACCCATGACAGAGGCCATGGAAATGTGAATAAACACAACACAATACATGCCCCCACAGACTATGAACATAAAATATATAAATGAACATCTTATATATTTTTTTTTTAAATCATAAAGATGTTTGCCCGTGAGTGCGCTCGTTTGCGCGGGCATGCCCGTAGCTTAGCCACAGTTAGCAGTCAGTGGAAAAGGATATAAGAACTAAATATGCAAAGTAAGCCAAGAAGCAATAGCATAGCAGTAGAGACGTCGGCTGAAGAGCAGGCCTTCATGGTTCGAGCCCCCACAACACCAATTTGTATCTTTAGTAAAATAAGCACAAAACAAGTCCCTGACAAACATGTACACATATAAAATCATAGTTCATGTAAAATGTAATGAAATAGTCAATTTATTTTGAAGAAATGTGAGATAACAAAATAATAAAAAATGCCAGATGTGCCTATAGCTGAGCTACAGTTTAACAAGGTGAGTGCATCTACCCGTAGGTGAGCAGTGCTTTAACAGGTGCAAAATGAGTGCCCGTAGGTGAGCAGTGGTTTAACAGGTGCAAAATGAGTGCCCGTAGGTGAGCAGTGGTTTAACACGCTGAAACTGTGTGCCGCTAGGTGAGCTGAGCGTAATATGCGTGCTGATAGCCAAATGAGGTGTAAACCAGCGTACCCCATTTGCGCGGAGCTGCGCACCGCGCCAACAAGCTAACCGACGGGCAACGTTGAGCAAGCTGTATCAAAACTGCCTTTACACAGACACATCCCTCAGCCTGTTCAGACAGTCATAAAAAATAAAAAAGCAGTGGTCAGGTTCGAACCCAGGATGCTATACACCATAGTCAAGGTACTGAACCACTAAGCCATGACAGCAGTACCTATAAATGCAGTAATAGCAAATATATAGGAATGAATACAAAGTGGAGCATGACAGGTTTTGTGAAGTTGATACAATTCCAAAATGGCCAATCACAAATACGTGTGGGAAAAACGGCCTATATAAGCCCCATAGGCGGGAATACACAGCATAAACGATTGTAGAACTGACTTGCAGCCAGAATGACAGGAGTAGGTGAGGGTAGTTGCTTTTGAGCACAGAGGTGGGGCATTGAGGAGTCCAGATACATGGTCTGGCTCCTAGTCCACAATCATGAGGCCCAACACATGCAGGGCCAGGTCCTGTGGGGAACGTATAGGGCTGAGGCATGGGACCGGTTGGCTCATGATCTCACCAGTGCCACAGGGATTCCAAGGACTGGTGAGCAGGTTCATCACCACCATGTGGACCTGAAGAGATGCAAGCAGGACCAATTGAACCTTTGGATCCAGGAGGCCCGGCAAATGCCCAATGCCCCACTACTGAGTAAGTTACATGTAATTATGTATGTAAGAAATTAAACTAGCTGATATTATGGAGATGTGTATTCCAATATTACTTCATTTATATTACAGCTGCAGGTGCCCGTTCTGTGAACCGCAGAGCCTATGGCGATAGGCTGGTGTGGTTGCGCCACCAGGCAGGTCAGTAATTCTCTCCCAGTAACTGTACAGAAATATAAAAGTATGACAGTTAGCAAAAGAGTGCAGTGTAGTCACTAAGTAATAGAATGTGCAAGTAACAAGTGTAAGAGTGTTTGCAAGTATTGCTTGATTACAAAAGTGTGTTGCAGTCTGTAATCCAAACAGAAAAATGAAAATGTCTGAAATAAAGATGCCCCACCTGTAATATAATAGTACACAACCTGCAGCAGGCTGAAAAGTACAGCTGCAGAAGATGAGCAAATCACATGTGTGAAATATACCCCTGTTGAAATACTGAAATATGACATAAGTGAGACTGCTGGAAAGGATTGTAATAACTACAGGTAAAACATGTCAATAAAGCCTAGAAGTAAGTACCATCCTGAATAGTAAAATTAAAACAAGTGAGAGAGTGTGAGAAAGTGTTATGAATCCACCAATAAAGTAATAATAACCCCTGAATAAAGTATACTGCAGTCAGTGCAGAATGAAATGCATGTGAGAAGCAAAACCAAACAGCGAAATGTGTTCAAAGTGTTGCTGCAGCTGGAATGTGTATCCCAAAATCTGGATATGTTGCTCTCAGTCTGCAATATGCAGATAGTATGATTGTCTGACATACCAAACATCCACAGTTGTCTATAGCTATATAAAGCAAATGTAGCAGGATGATGTAGCTGAACAAATCCAGATATGAATGTGTATGAAGAACAATAAAATGAATATTGATGTAGCAGTAACAGTCCTATCACCAAATTGAAGTAGTTATCATATAGGAAACTGTAGTTAGAACAGTAGTGTGTATATATGTGCAGCTATTAGAAATGTACAGCATATGTACTGGTATTCGAAGGTGTTAAGATTATTTTCTTCATCCCACCCTATAACCACATATAACCCATTCCATGTGAAAATGGTATGTGCAATCACAATTAACACCCCTGGACATTTGTCCTGTTGGGTCATAAATATTTGCATGTCCGTTGATGCATCTGCCCTGTTCATACATCCAAACCTGATGGCCTGTTGCCATCAATCAACCCTGCATGTTGTTGGACTGTGTATTGCTGTTCAAATTATGCATGTCTTATGCTCGCTGTTCAATGGTGTGAATATCTGGGTGTTTGGTTAATGGGAATACTAATGCATGCTGTTACAACTAATTGTGAATAGTATTATATGTTACTAACCCAAACTGTCATGACATAATGCAAAACATAGGACGACAGGGAAGGCGGGTTCCAGCGGATCCACCTCTCCCACCTCAGCTGGCGAGTGCACCTGGCACTAGTGCCCAGTCTGGACCCTCCTCCGGTGGCCCTGTGCCACCTGCGGGTGGAAGCGCTGCAGGGGATGGGGCTCATCCCCCCTCTGCAAGTGTGGCCGGAGGAGAACCACCACTCACCCTCCGTAGCATCCGGACTGTGGTGTGTAGGGAGATCCGGGACTCTGTTCTTGGGCCCCTACGCCAGCTTGAGGCACAGGTGGCACAACTTACGGGCATGCCTGTTGCCTGGCCTACACAGCCCCCAGCACAGCCCCATCCTGGGCAGTGAAGGAACAGTGGCAACTGCCCATGGGTGGGGATATCAGTTCCAATGTTGCCATCTGTGGGCTCATGGGCTCTGGATATCCAAACCTCCGTCCCTGTCAATTGTGTAACCCCCCCCACATGTGTCACACACCGCCCCTGTATGCATCTTGTTTGTCTTGTCTGTTGACCTACCCAACATACCTCCCCAGCTATACCGACTTCCTTCACCTGACATACCACTCTCACCTGAAAAAAAAAAAAGAAAAAAGGGCACTCTGTACCCACAAAAATATTATGCCCCATACATAGCTGCCCATTCCGCACACATGTCTGCTGGACATGGAAACTATCAATCAGTTACAATTGGCTGTACAACAAGTATTATTGTTGTCCTGACACCTCTCTCAGGGGTGGAAGGTTTCAAATGTCACACCAAATTAGATACATATGCACAGCTGTTGCTGATGAAGAAATGGGCAGCTATGGGCCTTACCTACATCCCTCCTGCAAATCCCAAGCTTGTTTCCCTACTGTCTTACCCTCTTTGTGACCCCTTTTTCACCACTTTCCTGTCTCCCCATTTTCATTTCTTTCAAAGAAAGCTGAACACCAGTGCGCATGCAGGAGCTCTGCGCAAACCAGCACTAACCCGGTTACAACTGCTTAAAAGTGCCTTAGTCACTCTGATTGACAGGTCCCGTAGTCAGTTCAAAAGCAAAATAAAATCCCACTGTCAGTCCCAAACCCAGGAAACAGTAGTCTGCATGACCTACCACTAAGCCATGACTCTTATACAAGTACAATGTGCTAAAATAAATATATCATGTAATAGTAGGAATGAATGTAAAGGGAATATAGGATGTGTAGTACACAAAGCATGTCATTTAGAATTACTGTCAAAACTAGTGGATTTCCATAATAGTAATGTGTGAACAGAAACAGCCATGCTAGTTGGGAGCTAGTAGGTAATAATGTCAGTTAATGTACATATATAAATGTATGTATATTTACATATATATATATATATATATATATATATATATATATATATATAGTTGTAGGTGTCATTGTGCATACACACTTACTACAGGGAACAGGAGAGAGGAATGGAGAAATGTGAATCTACAACACAGCCTGAATCATGAGAGAGATACTAACCTTTACACTCACAGAACAGTGTCCACAGCATACCAGCATGGTCCCCGCCCTTACAATCTGAAAAGGCAACGCCTATCTCACATACCCTTTTATAGCACTGTCCTGAAATCACAGTGAGAACTGCAATCAGTACACAACTGGCTGCATGCAATTAGCAAATGCTGGCTTACAATTGGTGCAGAGGCTATCACATGGACCTATGCAGATACCTACAAAAGCATCCTGTGCTAACACTCCACACATGCAATACGTTCATTGCACTGTCTGGAAGCAGACAGAGGCAGAGAGACAGACAGAGACAGAGACAGAGAGTGAGAGGAAAAAAAAATAAACACACGCTACACACTGAGTCTAAGCTGTCAGCAGTGACAGTAGCAAGCCGTGCCAGCAGCAGCAGGAAGCAGAAGTAGTGGTAACGCAACCAGCTGCAACAAACACAAGTAATGTAAAGTAGCAGGTTAATAGTCTGCATACTGTGAACCCTCCAAATGTGTCATAGGTCTGTATCTATAGGTATGTCCATGTTATATGTTGTGTGTATGTAGTTCCACCAAATGGGGATGACTATACATTACATGTCAGTCAGTGTTAGGCCATGACCCTGGCAGCAGTTGTCTGTGCGTTGCCCTCATCAATGGCTGTAGTGACTGTTTTGAAAGGTCAACCAGGTTCAAGAGGCAGGATCAGCCCATCACAAAGGCAAACTGGCTGGGAACAAGTGTCTGCAGGTACCCAATATCACTGTATATGCGTCCCATACTGAATAATTCCATAGCTTAGCAGACCAGGCCGGTTATGCTTATGATGCGGTAGTTCCCAGGGTCAGTAGAGGTGCCTCCTTAGTGGTGTGGGGCCACTGTTGATGTATGCCAATGTTCAGGTACATATCCTGTAGTACGATCAAGGTTAAATATCAGTTTTATATGCGGTTGTATGTCCTCTTGGAGTGCATGTAGCACACATCCAGGGATACCATCAGGTCACAGTGATGCTGTGTGTTCTGCTTTGCTGAAGGCATCCCTCAGCTGGACATGTGAGATGATAGGGAGGTTGCATTCAGCTGTGATAAGTATTTCCATTTGTGGGGGAGAAGGAGGGGGAATACGTGCACCAAACCTGTCTGCAAGAATGTTGCCAATATCTGTGTGTTTGGTGAATGTTAAGTATATGTGTATTAACTCAGAGCATATCTGATGCGTTTGGTCCATATGTGTAACATAACTGAAGAAGGCCTTGTGGTTATCTATAGTGTTTGTGGCCATTTCCCTCCCAGAGTAGGCCGTGGCCATTGTTATGAGAGACCGTAGTGTATTACCAGTGCTGACCACAGATGCCTTCCTTTAATGTGAAGCTGCTCTGTCCTGCAGTAGCCTCCTGCTATTGTTATACAATCTGCCTCTGGCTGGGGTCCACTGGACAGGATGCCTAACCTTTGTGCATAGGGTCTGGGTTAGAAATGTGTGTGCAAGTTCCATGCAATCTGTGGGATGTCCATGGTAAGCATTCGCAAAGGGGTCAGCAGTGTGGGTTGTGGCTTCCACTGGCCCAGTGGGCTGCATGGACACCATCTCAGTCCTAACAAGTGAATAACTGTCTAATCACATACATATCAAAGTAGTCTACTGTGCTGGTGGTGGTGGTGGGATATGTATAGCCATGCCGAGTAACTTGTGTCCAGATCACACTAGTGGATGGCGTTCCACATACAGTACCTTGGTATGAACCCCCAGAGTGAGGTTGTGCATTGGACCTGTCGCAGTGTGCTGACCGATGGGGCATGCTACTATGTTGTATGGAACGTGGCAGGTATTGTTGCACAGGTGTTGGCTGAGCACTGATATCTGGCCATGTACTTGTGTATCCACCACGAGACACACACATGCAACATATGGTAGTAGTAGTATATCACTACACTTGAGTATCATGTATAGTATGTGTGCCATATATTGCTGACATAGTCTGCTGATATCCTGTTTGTGTTCTCTTCCAGGGAGATGGCGTGTCAGCGTAATGAGGAGATACACCAGAGCCTGGTGCGGGATTTTGACATACTGTTTTCCCGCACCAGCCAGAATCAGCAGGAGAGGGCTGCACTGTGGCAAGACCTTGTCCGTAGGGTAAATGACATTGGCACGCATAATAGGACATATGAGCAGGTACGACATCACTGCAGTGATTTAATCAGAAATGTCCATCAGCATGCGTCGGATATCCACAGGCAACAGGTTGCCACAGGAGGTGGGGTGGTCACACATCCCCCCTCACCAGACTGGAGGGGCTACTCCTAAGTGTTGTGGCTCCAGACCCGGAACAGCAACAGCAATACACCTGCATCATGATGGAGGCTGGATCCACACAGTAGCACGAAATGGAGCGTGCAGGTAATATGCCATATGTACACTTGACTGTTCTGTACACTGTTAGTTTATGCATGTGTAAGGTGTGTCCGTGGTATGTAGCTGTCAACATAGTATGTAATTGTGCATGTGTGATATAGGCAATATCAGCAGCTGACGTGTGAAAGGCAACTGGTGTACTACTGCACTGTATCATATGCAGTATCAATGGCACAGTTGTGCCCACTGACATTAATCTCCTCATTTCTGCAGGTCCCTCCAGTGTTACAGGAAGGCAGGCCATCCATGCTGGTGAGTGTGTTTAACAATACCTATAATAGTCCTGATAGTGCTAGTAATACTAGTGTAACTCAGTAGTGCTCTGTGTGAATACTGCGGGGTGTGCATGTGTGCCTGTGTCCACATGTGCATGTGTGCCTGTGTCCATGTGTGCATGTGTCCACGTGTGCATGTGTGCATGTGTGCATGTGTACACGTGTCCACGTGTGCATGTGTGCATGTGTGCATGTGTGCCTGTGTCCATGTGTCCATGTGTGCATGTGTCCACGTGTACATGTGTGCATGTGTGCATAAGTGCATCACTGGTAACATTGTGTGGACACTGTAAACTGTGTTTCCTGTCTTCCTCCCACAGGTTCTGGTGCTGCTCTGGTGTCCTGCAGCAGGGAACCTGAATCTGGTGCCACAGGTACTGGTAATGATGATATCTGTGTAATGGCACAGAAAGGTGTGTCAGGGTCTGCCATTGGTCAGCCAATTGACAGCACACAGCTGTCAACCCCATCATTGCGCACAGTCATCCTGCCAGTACATCCTTTGTCACCATTGTCCCTAGGTGATGGACAGGATACAGTGGGCATTGACCAGGGTAATGTGGTATCTGTGGCACATGCTTCCCCACACAGCAGCCATGGGCAGGGTCCTGCGATGGTACCACACAGACAGTTGCCCATGGGTTCTCGTGGGAGCATCCGTGGGCGTACTACCTCCTGCAGACGTGCCCAAAGAGGTCTGTCAACCTCAGCTATGTTTCAGGCTGTCATGCAGGCACAGTCACGTATGGAAAGGTACACCAGACAGGGTCTGAGGGAGCAGACAGCATGTTGCACAGCCATGACTGACAGTATGCGTGACATTGCGGATGCTATCCGTAATTTCACCGATGTCATAGACAGACATTGTGGGGACATATTACATCAGTTCCACAACCAAATGTCCATGAGCCAGGGCAATGGTGGGCGGTTGCGGCATCGACGTGGCTGTATGCCAGCAACAGAAGCAGCTGGCAGTCGGCACGGATGACAACAGGCCCGCGCACGCCCCCATAGTGCCAGCAGCAGCCCCAGCAATGCTGGGTCTGTGCTGTCATTGAAACACCCCAGGAGACCATGTGCACGTGGCTCTGGACAGTCCCAACAGGGACCTGTGTCCAGTCAACACACTCCCGCTTCTGATGACAGTACCCAGTCTGGCTTAGTACTGGATATGGTCCGTAGCACCCCTGCCAGGCGCAGGTACCGTGTCCGTGCCCACAGACACTGATCTGTATGACCTGCCAGGTGCAGTCTGTGGCTGTCCACAAACCCCTGTATATGGCAGCCATGAGGTGGAACTGTGTGCATGCATACACACATGCGAAATGTTAACACCTAGGGCTACCACATACATGCACACACTGCACCAACAGTGCCCCACCCTGTACTGCTGTCCCTCACCAACACACATACATACACATGTCATTTGGTGGTATCAGTGGCAGACTCAGGCATACCTAATTCACACCCTGTGCATATGATGAAACTGTGCCACCTCCTGCAATCTCCAACATCATTGCGGGAACAGGTAAACACGTTGCTGATGCACAGGGTGACTACATAGAAGTGTATTAGTAGTATCATGTTGGTAACAGTACAGTGTGCTGATATGACTGTGTGTATATCCCAGCATGCCTGATGCAGTAACCGTATGACTGTCCTGAACTGTTATCTGCACCCATAGTACGTACCAAAGTGTAACAGCTGCACATTATTGCATACTGGTGGTAAGGATGTCAACAGATAGCCACATACATGGGTAGCACAGGGGGGAAGCTAATGCAAGTAGTGATATGCAATGATGGACATGTACAGTAATGGTGGCAAGTTGCCCACAATGACTATGCAATGTGGATGTTTCTGCATGTTGATATATGTGCAGTACCAATGTAATCCAAATCACAATTAACTATGACATAATATCAGTTCTACCATGGGCATCTGCGCTGTGCATTCCTGGGTATATGTTGATAGTGCCTACATATTTGCACTGTTACCTACTGTTAGTGTTACCCCTTTTTTGTTGTACAATGGACTACTTCCAGCCCTGCTTACTGTAGCTTTGTTTGCATGCATGTTCGCTTGGGGTTCCCTGGAACACTGCTTCCACCTGCAATGCAGAGTTACAGTGCTTCTGTGGACTCCTAGTGACATCTGCATAGCGTACGATACGTATGTCAAGTTTACACATGACAGAACGTCATTGTCTGTCCTGTTCGCATGTACGTTGCCTGTGACACATTGCACATGTCTTACCTGGCATTTACCCCCGTGTGCAGTCATATATGCCAGTGCTATGAAACAGTAGCAGTACACCCACACATACACACCTTCAGTATGTTGTTCCCCATTGGCCCTATGTGTTGGTACTCACCATGGCAATCACACTACTAGGGTAGCATGTGCAAAGGTAACCTGTGAATCACCTCTATGGTCCAGTTGTGGTTTATGTGAGTCATGTGGCAATGTCACAGCTGCCACATGTATGCAGTCAACCATCACCCTTGGCCAGGAACGTACAACACATGTGTGGGATGCCACCACATAGCCAATCTGGGGACTGAGCACTCTGAACTCAGTAATGCCATACCCTGTCAGGTGGCATGTCATACTACAGTGACTACAATACCAGTCAGACATAGACATGCACTGACAGCAAGCTGAACACACTGGGGCATACGTGGGGACTCAGAATAGCATCCTGCTTGAGCATCACACACCTCCGCAGCTGGCACACAGGCATATGTTACGTCGGAACAGAGCACATGCCACACATGGCACACACATCCCGTGTGCCACACACTCACAGCCTGTAGGGCTACACAACACACCTGCTACAGATGTGTCAGATACCTCTCTTGGCCGCTGCAGTGGGGTCCCGCTCAACAGGCTGTACATGGTGAAGGTCACAGTGATATGCCTCTGGGGCACTGTGGTCCACCACAAAACACATGCATACAGGTCAGTCAAAGGCATGGACACATATGACTCAGTCATTGACCATGCCACTATGGATGACCTGAGACATACCTCCCTGGACTACATTATAGGGAACATAGAAGGGATCTCTCAGCATGTGGCATGGGCCAGTATGAGCCTGATCTTGGTTGCCATCATACCCTCACCAGGTATGCTACCACTATATGTAGGAAGGGTGTTGTATGTCTACATTCTGCTCGGTCTCCAATGTCATTCATAGGGTATCCACTGGCTGTCAACGTGTGCTTACATGCTAGGGAAGCCACAATGATGTGCTGGGGCAGATTGCATGTGACACCCTCGCCCAATGTATATTGGCGAAGCCCCTTGAGACACACATACTGCCTTATGCTGCAGGACACGGATTACATAGCCACCTCCACGGGTATCACACAGGATAGGACACTAACAGTGCTGCTACACAACACCAGCAGTGTACACCACAAGATGCATGCACTGGACACTGTCCTCAGCATGGTGAACTGCAATGTCTGTGCAGTACCAGAGTCCTGAGTCATGGCTCACAGGTGCAACCCATCACTGCCAGGTTTTACCTCATACCATGCCTGTCATCCCCTACACATGTAACACACATGGACAGGCGGGTGGTATCCCAAGGCACCACAGATACACACACCTCCAGGTTGTTGGCACAGCACAAAGCATCAGGGCCTATTCATGTGCAGCTCACAGTGTGTCGGACTGCCGTCTGGTTCATAGCCTGGCACATACAACCCTCCCATACACAGGAAACCCACCTATCCTCCATAACAACACTGGTAATATGACAGTCTCAAGAACTGTCTTTATATGGCTGGACTGCATCCAGCCAAACATTGTGCACGAGCATTACTGTAGCTACAACACACTAGTTGAAGGGTTCCCAGCATGTGGTCACTGAATTGCAGTGGAATGACATGTTACCACTCCCACAACAGGTGGGAACATGCAGCACCTGTACATCGACTACATGTAGACTATATGGCCCAGACCAGATGTGTATCCCCTGCTGAAGGTATTTTACCATATACACCCACACTGTATAGACACATACCGCGTGCGGCCCCTGCACAGTAAGACACAGTCATATTGTTATGCACTGCAAATACCATTTATCCACCTGAGGCATGTGTCAGACATGGTAACTACTGCAGGTCACAGGTATTTATGTGTATGTGTCACACACACATCATGTGTGCATTGCCATTGCTGGTTTAGGCAATGGCATGCATTGTTATGCACAAAGACCCACACAAGGTCATAATGTGTGACACAACCACACGTGGCAGTTGTGGGTTACCAAAACATACCTATCTGTACTGTGACAATGGTAATAGACCCAGTAGCAGAGCGCACTATTGGCATTACTGGCCAACTAGCCCTGTTTGGCTGTGCTGATAGTGTGGTGACATCCCCTGTGTTTAGTGGGGGAATATGCAGCATCTGGTGTATTGTAGTATTTACCAAAAGGATCTGTTCTCTCACACTTGCATTTACACACACCCTACTACCCCCCCACACACACACTTGCCATTTGCAGGATTTATACCCCTACCTAACTAAATCACGACACGTGAGAGAGACGTATTAGCAAAGCACACTATTCGGATTACTAGATGGTTCCTCTTCTCTGGCTGTACTTATAGGGTGCTGACATCATCAGTGTTTTGAAAGGGTAATGTGCATCAGGTAGTGTGATCTCCTGATTGCCAAAACTAACATGTTTTTCATACAGAATTGCACACACACACAAACTCCCTACATCCAAACACACACACACTTGCCATTTGCAGGTTTCAAACCCCTACCTATGTTATGACAATTGAGAGTAACACTGTAGCAGACTGCGCTATTCAGATTACTGGTAGGTGTCTTTTCTCCAGCTGTATGTATAGGGTGCTGACATCATCACTGTTTGGAAAGGGTAATGTGCATCATGTAGTGTGATCTCCTGATTGCAAAAAAGCACATGTTTTTCATACAGAATTGCACACACACAAACTCCCCACATCCAAACACAAACACTTGCAGGTTTCAAACTCTTATCTAACTATGTTATGACACTTGAGAGTGACGCTGTAGTAGACTGTGCTATTCGGATTACTGGTAGGTGCCTCTTCTCCTGCTGTACTTATAGGGTGCTGACATCATCCGTGCTGAGATAGGGGAATGTGCATCCTGTAGAGTGCTTTCACAGTTGCCAAAAGGGACTTTTCCCTCACACACACACTAACCCCCCTCCACACAAACTGGGCAGTTGCAGGATTCAAACCCCTACCTAACTATGTTATGACACTCGTGACAGATGCATTGGCAGAGCACGCTATTCTAATTACTGTGAAGGTTCCCTTCTCCTGCTGTACTTATAGGGTGCTGACATCATCCGTGCTGAGATAGGGGAATGTGCATCCTGTAGAGTGCTTTCACAGTTGCCAAAAGGGACATCTCCCTTACACAGACTTGCACACACACTAACCCCCCTCCACACACACACTGGGCAGTTGCTGGATTCAAACCCCTACCTAACTATGTTATGACACTCGTGACAGACGCATTAGCGGAGCGCGCTATTTGAATTACTGTGAGATTTCCCTTCTCCTGCTGTAGTTATAGGGTGCTGACATCATCCGTGCAGAGATAAGGGGAATGTGCATCCTGCAGAGTGCTTTCACAGTTGCCAAAAGGGACATCTTCCTCACACAGACTTGCACACACATCAACCCCGCTCACCCACACACACACACACACACACACACACACACACACACACACACACACACACACACTGAGCAATTGCATGGTTCGAACTCCTACCTACCTATATTATGACACTTGAGGGAGATGCATTAGCAGAGCACGCTAACCGAATTACTGGGCATCTGGTCTGCACCTGCAGTATTTATAGGGTGCTGACATCTTTATTTCTACAGAGGTATGTACATCTAGTACTACCTGTCAGGTGGGGGATAGCATATATATGCATTTGCAGCCACCTACGTCAGGGTCAGATATGCACATCGCACTGGGAGGTTATGTTCTATACCATGCTTCGTGACCACAGGACCTGTAACACACAACACAACCAGTCCAGAACACCACACCCACATCCAGGACACACACTTAGCTTCCCTGGGAACAGTACCGGGATATGCATGTGTTCACATACACCATTCCAGTTGTTAACATCAGGTACAGGCATATTGTGTGTGGGAACTACTCAGGCCTCTACCACTTTACCCTACAGCCACTACAATTTGTGGGTCCATGTGCTATGGCAGAACCACACACCACAGCCACATGGTAGACCACCATTGTTGATATCTGACCATACCCCCAGGCAAGGTTGTCACTGCCAGCATAATCCTTGACAACTGCATTCTATGAGCATGTGTACGGTTTGCATTGATCATGCTATCCCACATATACCCATGACTGCTCCACAACAAGACACCTGTCAGGTGTACACCAGCCATATATGAGCCATCCAACAGACAGAGTGAGCTAATACATTGCAGAGCTGTAGCCCACAGAGGGAGGACATCTGTGAACAGTTCCGGCATGGCACTTCATTCACACATAATCATCACAACACTGTGTTGACAGTGGAATTGTCCAGACAATGCAGATAGGGCTCCCCTCAGTCTGTTATTGACGGCCACTTACTGTTAGAGATCATCAGCAATCCTCTTCCAGCACACACCAACAACATGGCTGTGGCTTAGCACATTCAAACCCTGGGATCTCCACTGTGCCCCTGCTTGACAGAGGCACAGCTCACTAGCCTCACACGTTGCCTTATGTGACCTACTTTACAGTGGCACAGTAGCCTACTGTACTGGAGATGCAGATGCCAAGCACACTCTGGCTGAGCTGTCATTCCCTAGGGCAACAAGCCTAGTATTGACCTCTACACCCATATGTTCAATTGTCAGATGCACAATATTTGCTGTGCTGTTCTACTGTTTCCAGGTCTTTATTGCCATAGCATTCCCTGTTCCTATGACCAACTTGTGTATCTGTGGAAGATGTTTGCATATGACGGCGATCCACTATATCACTTATGTCTCTGTAGTCATTTACTGTGTGCACTGGGCAGATTGCTGTGTTGTGGTTGGTTCCTGGATGGACACGTACAAATACCAGATATGTGTGGCCAACTGCTAAACGGGGATATGGCCTAAGTGTGTGAGCATGCCCAGTTCAGCCTTTCCATGGCATGTTGTCTGACATATGCCTCATTTATCAAAGTGTGCGAGCATGCTCAGTGTGCGCTTTCCATATGTTGCACTATGAAGTCCACCACATATTTGGGTGTGTGTGAACTTCAACAATATCTCACGTTTATGGTTGTGTGTTGGGTGTCATGTTGTGTACTAACTGGCCAACTGCTTTGTATCTGCCACAACAGGGATTATACTGTGCCTGCAGGGATTGCATGGGATACTTTGCAGACAGTTGTCAACATCCTTTCATAATGACCTAACACTGTAGTACCGTATAGTGTACTGGTTCAGTACTTTCACTGTGGTGGACAGTATCCTGGGCTTTAGTCCTATCACTGCTTGACATCTTCATAGTGAGCACAACAGACTGTGTAGGGGCCAGTTGTGCACATATGACCATGTTGCATTATGTTCAGATATGGACTACCTACACCAGGCTCGTCCAACATTGGTAGTGTATTCCACAACATAGGTGGACATTGGCTAACACTAGCGATGTTCCCTAGGCCATTTCTGATGCTAGTCACAGGGTGTGTTTGTCCTTCGACACACATTGTAACTGGAGTTTGCCATGACATATGTCATGGTTAGTATACTGTGTCTCCGTCTACCTCTGACATAACAGTGATACCCAGGGTTAACCTACCATCTCCCATCCACTCATCGGGATTCCTCTTGAGGGGTGTCGATAGGTGACTCTCTGGCTATCCTGTACCGGGAGTTTACTCAAGAGTGGGGGTGCCTTCTGTGTTATGGATCATTCTGTACAGCTTGTCCTATGTATGTCAGTGCTGGGGTTCAGGTCTCTCATGTGAATAGCTCACTGCCATTCAGATTGTACAAGGTGCAGCATGTTCATTGATTCCAGGTTGGACATGGCTTCATACATCAGGCACAGCTTGCCTGTAGCTGGGCAGTATGGCAGTGTGTGGGGCTGCAGTTTGTCTACTCAGGCAACACATGGCATCTGTTCATGCTCTTTGCTACTCCTGGTGGGGTACTGTTGTGGACTTTACAGTTGATGGAGGTGACTGCTGAGGTATATCCCACAGGGGCTATTGTAGTCAATTGTGACGCTGATGAAGGATGATTGCAGAGCCACAGTGACCTCCCCTTATCTACATCTGACAACCTTCATGATTGGGTGGGTATATGGTATGTTTCTGCGAACACTACATTCACATGTTTGTCCAGTGCAGGATATCTATCACCTTTTGTCCCCAGGTCTCTCATTACATGTTAGGTACGTAATGGGTTAACACCTGTGTGGTAATTTGTGGGCACTTACTGTATATCCACGGTGGTTGTCTATACACAGTTCTGCAATTAGCTTGCTGACATGGCTATGGCTCCAGTTGTCTGTTTGTAGGTGGCCCTTTTGTGGGTTGCTTGTGTCAGCTGGGGGTCGGATATGGTGGGCTGTTTGTACTCCTCTGCATACATGTTCAGTCACAGTCCTTCCATGTTGGCCTATACCTATGGGACATATATACAGAACGGGGGGGCAGGACCAAGCCTTGTGGGATGCCACTCAAATCTGCTTTGTAGTCTGACATGGATGCAGCATGTCTGACCATGTCAGTTCTGTCCTTGGTCTGGTTTGCAACCCCTCTACTGACATAGGGATATATATTTAAGCTGGTGAACATCCATACTGAACTCGTAGGGTATTGTCTAGAAGCATATGCATGGTCCAGCTACATTGTGTGGACCACATTGCCCTCATCAATGACCTTAATGACTGCTTCAAATGGGTCAAACATGTTTAGGGGCAGGATCTGCAGTTACGACAGCCACACTGTGTAGGGTCCAGTATCAGTAGGTCCACAATAGCTTTATGTCTGCGGTACATACTGATCCTTTCCATAGCTGTGCCGACCAAGCTTGTCAGGATCCTGGGGTGGTAGTTTGCAGTATCCATTCAGGCAACACCTTTGTTGTGAAGGACCACTGTTGTTGTACACTGCTCTTTGGGTACATATCCTGTGGTAAGGCTGACATTGGGCAGTAGTGTGATTTGGCATTCCATTATTCTTGGAGTTCATGTTGGCCTCAGCCCAGGACACCATCACATACCTTTGCTGCTGTGTGTTTTGCTTTGCAGATGATGGCTGTTACCTCAGCATCTGCAATGTCAGGGGACCAGCAGTCTGCTGGGATCGATATTTTGCATTCTGGGGGGGGGGGGGTTGCACTGCACCTGTCAGGTTGTATGTTAGCAATATGTGTGTGTGTTTGGGATGTTGTTTGTAATATCTGTGTGATTCGGAGCATATCTGTGGATTCCCAACATGGTTCCTACCATCAGTTAAGTAAGCCTTGTGATTATCCTTAGTGTCCTGTACAATTTGTATCTTCAGAGGTTCATGGGTTCATACTAGGCTATCCACCCTAGGGCATTAGTAAGCCATGCCAGAGTGTGTGTGTCTTTCGCCGCCCCTTGCTATGTGACTATTATGGCCATTTATGATTTTCTTTACTGTGCCTCTGTCTGGTCATGACACAGTGAAGACCCCCAGTATACATGTACAATCATCCATCCACTTGGCAATATTCCTGTTGAGGGGTGTCAGTGAGGGGCTCTGCCTAACATGGATTGGGATCCTGTTTCTGGGTGTGGAGAGCCTCTGGGTTATGTATCTGTCCCTCCAGAACATCCTATTTCATTATGTGTTGAGGCTGACATCTGTCACTCTCACAGCTCCAATGGCTTTGATTTCCTGTGGTGGAGCATGTCCATTACTCCTGTGTTGGACATGGCCTTGTACAACAGACATACAATGCCTCTGTGTAGGCAGTCTGTGACTGCATTCAGCTGGGGTGTCTACAGCCAGGCAGCATATGACATATATTTCACACCCTTTATCCTCTTGGTGGGGTAACTTTGAGGTCTTCCGAACCTCTGCAGGTGTCACGTACGGTACATCCCATATGAGTCATTGTACTAGATTATGGGTCTGATAAGGGAACAGTACAGGGGCACAGTGACCTCTGTTGATGTAGATGTGAATCCTTTCATGATACGGTGTCCAATATCGACAATCTTCCTAGCCACATTGGCATTGTGAGTGTCACATGACAGATTACTGTCGACTTGTGTCCCTAGGTCCCTGATTACTCCTTGCATACATAATGGTTTACCACCTATGTGGTTATTTGTGAGTACCGTGTCTGGTATTTGGTGGGACATTCATACTGTCCAGTGTTTTCAGGATGTCTGGGTGGAGTTCTTGTGTGTGAGAGTGTGGTCTGTCGCATGCTACAGACTGTACAGCAGTTTTGACTACACTTAGGTGCACATGGGTGGTCTCCGCTGCTTTGTGCATTGTCAGTTACCTGGCCATATGGGTGTCTGTGCTGCATATGGATACTCCCCCTCCTTTGATGTTTTGGTCCAGGTGTTGGGGCCATAACGCATGATATGTGGTATAACCTGGTAGTGCTGGTGTGCTATCACTAGGCTTGCAGCAGGCTTCTGTCACTGCACAGACATCGATGTTCTCCATACTGGGAAGTGCCTCAGGGGCATGCATATTGCAGTTTACACATCTGGCATTGGTCAGCATTACCCTTATGTTTCTTACCACTTATGTTTTCTAGGGTGGTGGGTAGTCTTTTTGGCCTTGCCTACATATGGCTCTATGGAGGTGGCAACGGCCTTATCCAGTATCCAGTTGCACAGGGGTAACAGGTGCAAGCCATCCCTGGAACAGCAGCATGGCTTGTCATGCTTGACATCTCAAGCAGACAGACATTAGACCCTCTTGGACTGCCAGCTGTAATTGTGCCACCTGTTAAAGATGATCATTCTGTGTTTGTACTGTGGCATCATTCTTGGTGAGGGTTGGATGCTGCACACGGCCAGTGTATACCAGCCTGGGGTACATACTCTGAGAGCTCATCCATGTCTCTTTTCATGTAGTCCAGGGAGGTACATCTCAGGTAATTCACACCAGTATGGACATTGAGTGCATCATATTTCTGCTTGCTTTGGGGTGACCTGCGTACTTGTGTTATGTGGCATATTGTGGCAGCCTACAGGCAGCTTACTGTACCCTTTCCCTTGTTCAGTCTGGTGAGTGGGACAGCAGTGTGTCTGCCTATACAGACACCTATTACAACTGTATCAGGCATGTTGTTTCTCCTTCTGGTCTGTGACTGTTTGGCACACCAGCTTTGTGTACTATGTGTTGCATGTGCTATGTTTGGAGGTTATGGTTGCTTGTGATCTGCTTTGGAGGCTTCTGTTGGTGTGGTGTGTTTGTAATTAGGGCCTCCGGGAATGTTTTTCTGTGTTTATGTGTTTGGTTTACAGTTGTGGTAGGTGTACGTGGGACTGGGTTTGTGGTGTATGTGGTTACCTTCTCCTCCTGACTACTTTTGACAGTACTGAGTTGGGGGAGCTCAGCCTCCAGTTTGGATACATGGTTGCATCTATCACATATATTTGTATTTATTGGGGGGAGTTGTGGTTGTCTGTGTACTTGGGACAGGTGTCACATTGCCTCTGGATTCACAGATTCTACTTGTTGTGGCTGGCCTTAGTGGATTGTATGTGTGGACATATGTTATTGCCATACTACTGATTAGTGATTACTTCCCTTTTTATGTTTGTTCTATCATGTGATAGCTTCCTCATTCTCTTGCATGGTTTGGTAATGGCTGGTGTCCAGCATGCCAGCTGCCTGCGTGTATGGTATTGTGTCTTGTTGTTATTTGTGATTGCATACTCCAAGCATTCCTGGCTGTGTTCATGGAATGCCTGTATAACATGTTCTGCGGTGTGTCCCATATTCTACACTTGCACAGGGCCTTTCGTGGATTCCACATCGGTTTGGAGGGGTGCAACCTATGCTTTACACATGTTTTTCACTGTGGTATTCTGGCCAGGGACTGGGGTCGGGATGTGTATATCCAGTGTGATTACTCTATGGTCTGGTCTTACCAGTGAAGGATACACTTCTCATCTTGCCATCCAGTACACATGTTGCTGATTATCACATCCAGTATGCTTACCCTCTTGTGGGAGTGGTACGTTGTTCCTGGGAATTTTGGTTTATGGATTCTGGGAACTTTTCTCCGACTGTGTTGGTGCTAGTATAATGCTCCCGATGTATGTCTGGGTATTTTCAGTCAAGCAATATAATGTGGTTTGGGGGGCTTGATATATTCATGTATTCCGACATAGGCCAGGTGCAGTTCCTGGTATTAGGACAGTAGTCTGCAGCAGGCTATATACTGGGAGGCGGTTTTAGCCATTGGTATTTGACCATGGCTAATCCATGCTGCTTCTTGTTGTGGTACCAACACGGGGGTGTGGTTATCCTTGACATTTATTGCTAGTCACCCTCCTTTTGTAGCTTGTTCCATGTTTTGCGGTTGTACAGCACAGTATGAGGTGTGACCTGGTAGTGTTAGGGTGCTGATGTGAGCCTTGACCCAGTTTTCTATTACACGACTAATATCTACATTCTCCATAGTGTGTGCGTTTACACTGCACACATCTTGCTGTTTAGACTTCTGGCATTGGGTAGCATTACATCTAGGTTCCTATCCCTTGTGGTACCTATGAAGGTGGGTTTGTGTTTTGAGACTTACCTATTCAGGGCATGCTGTGGGTACTGACAGCCTTTGCCAGTATCCATGGGGCCTGGACTGATAGGTGCACGCCACCCCTAGCAGGTGGTGCATCATGTCATGCTCCGCATTTCTTCCCAGCCTGAAACACATTGGCTCCCCTTTGACTAACTGCATTACTTCATTCAGTTATTGCACTTGATCATGCCATCGTCATTTTGTGGCTTCATGCTTGGTAAGGGTGGATGTTAGTCAGGGTCCTCAGGTGTGCATATAGTACATGGTGTTACATTACTTAACACATGGCATTCATGCCTCAGGTGATGCTACAGGGCTGCCTCTGTCGGATGCGCATATTACACTCCCTGTACATGTTTGTGAGCAGGTCATGTCATTTTAGGCATCCATGTTATTATTTGAGTGAGTCAGAGGGGGTATCATTCCCAGGGTTACTACTGAGCCAGTGTATGTGCTATGCGTTGCCTCTTTGCCAAGGCCAGGGCATACTGGGCACGCCTCCTTCTACCTACTGGGGCAGGCTCAGGTTGTTCCTCCTCTGAGTCACGCTCTGCCTGTGATGGCCTTGGCAATGGTGGGGGGGGGGGGATGTTTGGCCCAGCCCTATGCTGGTCCTGCTGCAGCTGTTTTCGCAAGATCATATTATGTAGCATAGCACATACCATGACAATTTGGGTACATGTAGTTGGTGTGTACTGCAAGGCTCCACCAGATGTGTCCAGACACCAGAACCGTGACTTCAGCAGCCCAAACACACGCTCTATTACATTACGTGTTTGTGCGTGTGCCTCATTATGGCGTTCCGGTTCAGGTGTGTGTGCGTTTCTGATGGGTGTCATCAGCCACAGCTCCAGTGCATAACCTGCATCCCCCACTAGGTGTCCGTGCTGGATGTCCCCATTGGCAAATGTCTGGTACAGCTGCGTCAAATGCCAGATGTGGGAATCATGGTAACTCCCAGGGCAGCCAGCACACACATTCATTATTATGCCCTGGGCATCACACACAACCTGGCAGTTGATGGAGGGGAAGCCCTTGCGGTTAATGTAGGCCCTACCCCGCTCACCGGATGGTGCTTTGATGCGTATGTGCGTGCAGTCTATTGCACCCACTACCTCAGGGTATTCTGCTACTTGCTGGAAGAGACGCATATTGCTGGCCAATACCTCATGGGCTTTGGGGAAATATACATGATCACCGACATGTGCTGATATGGCATCCAGGAACTGGTGCAGTACCCTGGAGGCTGATGCCTGGGATATCCCCATCATATCACCAGTTGGTCTCTGAAAGGTACCTGTTGCTAGTATTCTTAGGCCAACACATACCTTGGTTTCCACTGGGATGGGTTCCCCTCTGTTGGTTCTGTGTGTGAGGCATGGCCTGCACAGCTCAACTATTTGCTGCAGGAGCTCTCTGTCCACTCTATAGTGCTCTACTATCTCCAGCTCATGTAACCCGTGGTAGGTGACCCTGGGCCTGTACACTCTTCTCCGTCTCCTCACTGTGGGTTGTCTGGCACTATCTGCATTGTCACCACCCTCAGCAAGTCGCCTATGTCTCATTATGACAGCTATGGCAGCCCCTAACATTTCTGCTCTGAGTGAAGCTTTTTCAGTTTTCACTTCTATTAGCTTACTCCTGTCTTGCAGTGTCTCTTGAGAGAAACATCCTGCACTGCTGTTTGCAGAGTTTTAAGTGCTGGGGCTGAGCTACTATTCTGCCTGTGTAATTGCCTGCTTCTAATTGATTTCACCTGCTAGCTCCAGCAGTATTCCCTGCTAGCTTCCTACTAATTCTGTTGCTTCCTTTTTCCTTTCTGTTTCCTCAGGGGGGAGCAGCATGCATACCAGCAGAAATGCGCTCACAGTGGCTTACACGTGCACACACATGCTTACACTGTTCAGAATCTACTTATTCGGGTTAAAACACACGCACACCAGTGCAAACAGTGTTACAAGTCTGCCAACAGGCTCCCACATGCTCAGTTTGCCCTACACGCGCGCACACCAGCGCAAACAGTGTTAAACATCTACCAACATGCTCCCACATGCTCAGTCTGCCTTACACGCACGCACACTGCCCTACTCGTGCTTCATGGCGCGCACACGTGCGCATGCACGCCCAGCAAGAAACTTTAGTGTAAGTAACAGTGTACACCATCCATTTCTTGACTTTCACAGACTTATCTTGTGGCACTCCTCTTTCCCTGATCTGTGTCTGTCATCTGTCATGTTACACTGACCTCCAATGAACTGCATTTCTTTCTACCATTCCCCCTGTGATGTCACCTATCTCCTACTCTATTCCTCCACCTTATGTATCTCTTACACTACTCAGACTGTGCTCATTTGCTATGTGACTGTGAGATTCAGTATCCTAACCCTCATTTACATGAGATTGCCTACTAATGCTTAGTTACATGTCTTACACTCAGCTTCCCCCCTTAGCAACCACTACACGGTGGCCATGTTGTTTTTGGTCTGCTGGTCCCTGCATTGTCATTCCATGTATTGCATAAAACCCACATTTGTGGGTTTATAACCTTCATTTTTATGTTTTGTACAGCGCAACCCGTTTGCGCGGGGCTGCGCTGGAAAAAAAATTATATTTTTATTATTTTTGCATCGGGTTACCTTGCCAATGACCACATATTTGGCCATTGGCATGCTGCCTGACACATATGCACCCTTTATTTGGAGCTGACATGGCTCCGTTGTGAATTTTGCAGAAACTTACTCAGTTGTCAACTGAGTACATTTCTGCAGCTAAAATGTCTCTTACACGGGCTGGTTTCTGCTTCGTGGATCGCTAATATACCTCATTTGCATACCTTTCAGCTGCAAGTGAGGTATTTAGCATGTCCACGCCCAGTCCGTGTAAGAGACGTTTTAGCTGGTCTCTTACATGGAGTTTAGGGCTGTTCCTGGATCGCGAGGCTTGCATGGAGTGTTACACGTCTCTTACACTCCGTGCAAGCCTTCGTGAATCCTGCCCATGGTTTGGGACTCATTAAAAGCATATTTATTTGGTAAGACCCTTAGCTGGTATAAAAACAAAGTTAGAGGGTGGGAAACTGAATCATTAGACTTGCAAACCAGACTCTTGACAGCAAAAATCTAAAAAAAAAAATCAGAATTGTCCAGAATTCAAAAAAGAAATAGAGGAATTAAATAAAAAATATAATGAAATTCTAACACACAACACTTCTCTAATCTTGGAAAAATTAAAAATAAACTCATTAGCCACCTCCCCCAGATATCTACATAACTTATCTACAAGAATTAAGATACAATCTAAAGCAAATAACATTGGTAGTATATATCATGAAAAGAAAGGGAAAAAAGTATCAGATATAGGAGACATACTTGAAGCATTTAGGTTCCATTATATGGAACACTTCAAAAATGAAGATTTAAATACTAAACAAATAAACTTAGATACAAACCTTATCAATATAAAAGAAAAATTCCCAAAATCTTAAACCTAGACCTACAAAAACCTATATCCTACAAAGAAATTGTTAACAAGATAAAAGAAATTAAATCTAACAAAGCTCCAGGGATAGATGGATAATTACGGAAATATACAAACTCTTCCCTTCAAATGTAATCTTCCTTTTTCATAAAACTTTGCTCGAAGTCCAGTCAGAAGCAAAAATACCACCCTCATGGAAATATTCTCTCATAACACCAATTCTAAAGGATAATAAACTGTCAGACCTTTGCACCTCATACAGACCTATATCATTACTGAACAATGATTACAAAATATTAATGTCAATCCTAGCTAACAGAATGAAAATCCCACTTTCAAAGACAATTAATAATGATCAAACTGGATTTTTATATAACAGGCGCACACATGATAATATTAAAAGGATACTTACTCTTATAGATTATGTGAATAATGAAGATAGAGAAACACTTGTAATCGGATTAGACATAGAAAAAGCATTTGATTCCCTCAACTGGGAATATTTATTTAAAACTTTAGCATTATTTGAATTTCCTCCTCACTTCATCTTATTACTAAAAAAACATATATATTAATAAGTAAACTAAGAAATGTATAAAACAAACAAGGAATGATGCTCTATACAATACTATTAAGTTTGTGAGTATGCAATTATGTGTTGTTATAAATTTATCTTAAAAGGTTTTCAACATTGAAGTATATGACAGAGGAGATTTTTTAATTCACAGTATCTCTTTAACTTTATATGTTATGAAACTTAATGGCATAGCTTTGTAGAATATCAATCTTACTGGTTGGTTTATTTTTGTCACATGGTTTTTGAATATGTAATTTAAACGTGGATGAATGAATTGAATGTTATCTAAGGAAGTTATTGTATTTATCATATCAAAAAGCGCTTCATTAAATTATCAGGACTACTAATATTTGGTTGCATTTTGGGCTTGTTCCTACTGTGCCACAGAGCATCATTCCATATATATTAATAACTTAGCCTACATTAAATTAGGTCCTTTCACCTCAGAGTCTATCCATATAACGAAAGGTACTAAACAAGGATGTCCCCTTTCTCCTATTTTATTTGCTTTGGCTATAGAAATACTTGCAGAAATAATATGCAATAATCCAAGAATAAAAGGAATAGAAGTCTATGACCAGTACATATCTAAAATAATGCTTTTTTGCTGATGATATTTTATTAACCCTATCAAACTCCAGAGAGTCATTAGAAGAATGAGAAGAAGTAATGGAGAAATTCTATAAGATTTCAGGTCTACACTTTAATAGATCAAAATCAAAATTTCTATTTTTAAATAAGATAAAAGAACTACAAGTTACAGATAAATCCATTATAGGAAAACAAGAACTTACGCTAAATTATTTAAGAATAGTGTTATGCAAAAATATAAACGAAACAATATTAATAAATTATAAAAACATTACTGAAGCAATAAAAATTTATATAGAAAAGTGGAACAAAATTATATAACTTTTGAAGACTGCAATTAATAAAAATGGTCTTGCTGCCAAAAATACTATATCTAGCATTAGCAATACAGTTAATTTCTGAAAGATGCATTCTTAAAGAAATAAACACATGTTTAATAAAATTTTTATGGTATCCCAAAAAGAATAGAGTAGCTCTAACTCATCACATTAGACCCTGGAAACAAGGAGGATTGAACTTCCCAGAAATAGAAACATATAAAAGCATATGTCCTTAAAACTACAATAGACTGGATAAACCCAAATTATTTTGCCAACTAGAAAGAATTAACAATGGCTATATTAACAAATGAATTTAATCTGTTAAAACAAATTTTAATAGTAGACAAATCAAACAAACCCTGGTACATACTATGCATAAGTATGCAATATAATATAACAAAATCTTCTAAAACAACACTGATTAATCATTACATAAATTCCTTTAGGAAACCTATCAGTGCAAACATAGATCTAAAACTTTGGTTTGACCTTTTAACCCCATTTACCATCACTAAGAACTTTCCTCACAAAATATATAGGAAAACAATAACCTCCTGGGAACAAAATGGATTCTTATGCTGGTTTCAATGTGTAAATAAATTAAATGTTTTAGTTATACATATGATAAAAACTGCTTACAATATTCCAACACAAGACTGGTTAACTTTACAAAGCATTCTAATATACACTCAAGATTTATTCAGATTAATTAATAATTCCTCATTTAAAGATATTCCAATTCTAATAAGTTTTCTGTAAGAATTTATATATAATAGTTGTGAAAAGAAAAATTCCATTTCAAATCTATATAAAGAGTTAATAACATATAAAACAATTCCCAAACCACCATACTGGCAGTTCTTAACAAAAGGTCAGTCATTGCAGTTAACAGAAGAAATTAAAACTAACATCTTACTATCAGTTAATTACACCTCTAACACACAGTACTGGAAAATATTTAACTGGAAATACTTACATAGAGCATTTTTAACACCAGATAGAATTAAAAAGATCAGTACTACTACAAATGGTTTTTGCTGGAGGTGTGAAAAGTCAAATAAAGCAGACTGAATTCATATTTTTTATGAATGCAATAAAATTAAATCATAATTGATTGGAATCAATCAGTTTTACAAGCTTTATTTAATAAATACATTACCTTAACTAAAGTATTGATTATACTAAATGTAAATGAAGGTCTCTACTTGAATAAGACAAATATGTATTTGTTATGGGCAATGCTTCCTATATCAAGGAAATGCGTAACCAGAAGGTGGAATTCAAATGTACCCCAACCTTGGAAGAATTCTACTCTTTACTGAAGACAACTGCATCAATGGAAATAAAAACCAAAGAACTACGAATCTATCCCAGGCCGTTGGTAAATAATCCTTGGAAGAAAGTTATATCTTTGTTGCACACTCTGCAATAATCAGTAGTGTATCTCTGATAACTGATGTGTTAATTCTATATTTAATAACATACAGTGTATATAACTGAAAGTCAGGCTATTGTAAATATTGTACATAGTTGTTTAAAATTATATTTAAAAATATTATGTAAATGTTACTTTAATTTAAAATAAAAAAAAATAATTGAGGAAAAAAAAACAAATGTGCTTATTGTCCAGAAGAACACTATACAGTTGAATGCTATTAATTCAATATAGCACTAAATGCATGTCCACACAATCCCTGTCAATCTATCAATCCACCATGTGTATAACAGCTCTGATGACATAGAATCTGTTCACAACTCTGGGGATATGTCTGACATGCTGGTTGGCTGTCTCCACATGTCCTGTCCTGTGACATATTGCCACCCACTGCATGCGAATCTGTAGGCCACCACCTCTGTAATGTCCCTCACACAGGCATGAAAATGGGACAAGGCCCACATTAAGGAATGTCCCACATGTTGGAACTAGAAGCAGTGTCCAGGCCCACAGCACAATACAATGTGGGCACCTACACAGTGGTATGGCCGTAGGGATATCTGACATCTGCACATCTGTACAGAGGACAGATGTGCAGATGTGTACATCTGTACAGAGGACAGACAGAAAGTAGATAGCCAACAGGTTATGCATTAGGATGAATGTTTTGAAAGATACACATGTGAAACTGAAAGGTATGCCATGACTTTATGACAGCAGTCCTCAATGACATGTCCAAAGAACATAGTAGTCCAAAGAAGATAGTAGTCTACAGTTAATATCAACATAGCAGATCATACTCCAGTAGGAGATACATATAAACATAGAGCTCAAACACCTGGAATGAGATACTCAGTACTCAGAGTCCAGATTTGCATACAGGGGTGTATGGTTCCAGTACTACAATCTGCAATCTACTCTTACTTGAATAATCGCTGTTAAAAGTACTGACATAATGATACCATATGTGTTAAACTATTTCTGTCAACCAGTGCACTGTAGCTGGTGTAACATGCAAGTGTGACTGCATATAACCTGGGATACTACCCATGTATGAAACAAATCCAAAGAGAAAAGATTGTGGTACTACCCATGTATATCCAGGTGTCCCATACAGTATACTCACACCCCTTCCTACTGTAATGACAGCACATAGGAGCATGTTATATACAGGGAATTAAATACACTTATTAAAGATGTCATTACCCTGCTATTTTATCGGACTGGAATGTGATCACTGGTTACCAGGGCTAAGCTATGCTTAGTAGGTGTAAGCATTGCTTAACTGTAAATGCTAATCAGATCTGCGCACTTGTAAGTGAAGCCCACGCTGTGTAAAGGCCTTTTCGTTTAACCGTGCATTAGCACCGCTTACCATCATGCAAACCCGTGCAAACATGCTCAAAGCTGCTCAAAATTGACTTAACAACTCTGTATCCAACAGTCCTTGCTCTGCCTAGCAACAAAATAAACAGCCTTGCAAGTTTTGAACCCATGACCCTGCACATCACAGCCTATGCAATTTACCAGCAAGCCACCTTAGCTATACTGTTGGAGGATGTGTTTTCAAACATACCCTTCTTTACAGCCAGTTTACAACAGGGAAGAGACAAGAGTGCAATTAGGAAGGATTGGTATCTATAAATATATATATCTGAATAGAAACATACGTACAGAGAGAGTAAGATATGTAGGGAACCCATATTTGTGCAACAATATATAGAAATATATTAACAACAAATACTAATGTGTACACACACACACACACACACACACACACACACACATATATATATATATATATATATATATATATATATATATATATATATATATATATATATATATATATATATATGTATAGGGTCATAGGTTCATAGGTAGGTACTAGTATATTGGCCTAGCCAAAAAGGTACCCTGGCTTTCGCCACACAAAAAAATTATTTTCCTGTGCCCTTCTTGAGCAGAGCCACAGAAGTGTTCCCCAGGGTGAATTTCCTATTTCCAATCCAATTATCAAGATTTTTCTTGAAGAGTGCTAATGAGGAGCTTTGTTTGATATAGATAGGTAGTTTGTTCCAGAGTATGGGAAGTCTCTGGGACAGGAATCTATCCCTCCAGCATGTTCCCTTTATTATGATGACAAGGTTTAGGTCCCTAGAATGTGTAGCTTGGAGGGATTGGGATTTCTTTAAGTGGAGCATATCCAACAGCTCTGGGTTTAACATAGCTTTGTATGTTAGGTAGAGATCGCCTCTGAGTAAGTGATATGCGATGGAGTAAAGCTGGAGTTTTATGAGATGGTCTGCATAGGGCATGTGTTTCAGGCCAGTAATCCTCTTTGTGAGGTATTTCTGTGGCCTTTCCAGTTGTTGTAGATGTCTTGTGAGGTACATACCAAAAGGGGCATTGTACTCTATAATGGGTCTAATGAGTGATGAGTAGAGGGGAACAATTACCTCTTTTTTTCCTGGATGAAAAAGCTTTTGTGATGAGGTGTGCCATGTAGAAGAATTTCCTGACTACTGTGGTGATGTGATTATCAAAGGAGAGACTACTGTCTACCTGTGTCCCAAGGTCTCATCACACATTCGGTGTTAAGTAGACTATTTGGTATTTCATGGGTACATAGTTTTTACCAAAAGGGATGACAATGCACTTTTTGGCACTGAGCTTGAGGCCATGGCTTTGACACCAGGCATCTGCCTCAGTGATGCCCATTTTTAGGATGTCCACATTGTTAGGAGTTTCAATTATGGTTCCTAGTTTGCAGTCATCTGCGAACTTCATTAGTCAAAGACCTTCTGTGTTAGTCTGTACTTCAGAGAAGTAGATACCAAACAGGAGAGGACCCAAGACTGAACCCTGTGGTACTCCACTTGTCACTGGTCTGAAGTTGGACTTTCACAGTGTGGGTTCTGTCAGTGAGCCAGTTAGCAACCCATCTTGTGACATAGGGATTTATACTTAGTTTGGTGAGTTTATCTATAATTCCAGAGTGGGGGATGGTATTGAAAGCCTTGGCTAGATCTAGATAGGCTATGTGAACCACCTTACCCTCATCTGCGGCTTTGGTGACTGCTTCAAAGAATTCTATTAGGTTTTGGAGACATGATCTGCCTTTTACAACCCCAAACTCAGTGGGGTCCAGAGTTTGGAGATTACCAATGTCTTTGTTTATAAGTTCCATGATGATACATTCCATGGCCTTGCAGACCAGGCTCATCAGGCTAATGGGGTGGTAGTTCCTGGGGTCCATGGTGGATCCCCCTTTGTGAAATGGGATAACCATCACTGTGCACCATTCAGTGGGTACAAAGCCTAAGGTGAGGCTATGATTGAACATTGTACTTAGGTGGGGTACCAGTTCGTACTGTAGTTCATGTAGAACGCAGCCTGGGATGTTGTCAGGTCCCATGGATGCTGTGTTCTTGGCTTTAGAGAGTGTGGTTTTTACCTGTGCAGCCATGATTACAGGAACTTTGCATTCTTCTGGTATAGAGATGGAATCTTTAGGGGTTTTGAGGGGGTAAAGCTAGCACAGAACCTATCTGCCAGGATGTTGGCAATATCAGTTGGTTCTGATATTTAGTGCCATTGTGCTGTAACTCAGACCAGATCTGAGTGTTGCCATTAAGATTCTTGACATAGCTATAGAATGCTTTGTGGTTATCTTTAGAAAGAATGGCAATTTTGTTTTTGTAACTAGCTTTGGAGGATTTTATGAGGGATTTCGCTTCTTACTGAGGCTGAACAGGGAGTTCCTCCAATCATGGGATTTTACTCTTTTTTTGCAGCAGCAGCAGTTTCTTTCTTCTGTTGTAGAGTTTGTTTATGGCAGGGGACCACCAGATTGGCTTCTTTTTTTTTGGAGGATAGCATCTTGGCTCTGTTAGGGATAGCATGATCCATGCACTCATGTAAGTGCTTATAAAGTGCATTTGTGTAGGATTCAGCAGTCATACCTCTATTGTCTGCCAGCATGGGTGTCGTGAAGTTTGCCACTTCTGTCTTAAGAAGCGTGAAGTTGACTTTGGAGAAATTTTTTTACAGTGGTTTCCCTAATGGGGCGTGAGGGCGGGATGTGGATGTCTAGGGTGATTTTCTTGCTGACCAACAAGGAATTGACCTCTGGTATGGAACACCGGTCACCCATGTTGGTAATGACCAGGTCTAGGATATTGCTGCCCCTGGTGGGGTTGTGGATAAGTTGATCCAAGGCGTTGAAATTTACGAATTCCAGAAAACGAGCAAAATAATTGGTACATGGTTAGTTTTCCCAGTTAATGGTGGGGTAGTTGAAATCGCCCATTATTAGGGTGTTAGGTTGTACCCTAATATTTTCCTGTGTATCAAGAAATGAGAAGTGGGAATCCTGGGGCATGGTGGGGGATCTGTAGCAAGCTACAATTTGGATTGCGGTTTTGCCCAGAGTTAGTTGCACTTGGATAATCTCGGATGCATTATGCTGAGCAACTAGTCCGGAGGTGTGGATATCCCAAATTGGCCCTAAGTGTGTGTGCCTTCTGTGGAAGGTTGGATGCTGGGCTGGCAACTCAACACCATAAAAATTTCACTGCCAATCATGAGCAGACAGGTGATCTACTGTAGTGACCCCTAACTGGGAAAAAAGCTGAAAGAAGTAGCTCTTACCTCATGTGCTTTTGCACCCAAAGGAGCTATTAAATTGTCCCATATTTCATACTGTTCCATTTCTTTGTCTTCTTTACTTTGAATCCTTACCATTTACTTTCTTATTTTATTTTCTTCTGCCTTCTTTTCTGCTACTCCACATTTTGCCTTCTTTTACTTTATCTGCATATGTTTTCTTTTCCATCTCACCACTATTCTTCAAGATTGTCTCTGCATCCTCCTTTTGTATTTTCTTTGTAATATCTGTGCAGAAAACATCTCCATTTTCTGGCTCACTCTGCACCATCATTTCTTTAACTAAATCATCCCACAACCCTCTTGACTGGAAGGTTGTAATTACACATCCATCATTTGCTGAGTCATCTTCATCAAACAGATTAATTTGACACAGTTCCTCAGAATCTTGTACACATTCTTTGGTCTCAGTATTTGCTTTTTCCTTCATTTCTTTTGCTACTCCATCATCTCCTTTTCTCTCCATCTGCTTCCCTGTTTCTCTTGACTGCCTCTGCACCTGG
Source organism: Protopterus annectens (assembly GCF_019279795.1). Taxonomy (NCBI): domain Eukaryota; kingdom Metazoa; phylum Chordata; order Ceratodontiformes; family Protopteridae; genus Protopterus; species Protopterus annectens. The sequence continues at coordinate 873,288,274 of NC_056731.1, read as the reverse complement.
AATGGAAACAGGAAATGCACCTCCAAAATGGTTCCCACTCAACAATGATGAGTAGGAGAAGTCCCCGATGCCCTGTCCAATTACTGTTGGTAGTATAAATATCACCATGGGGATTCCTTGAAAACAGCTACTAGCCTAGTGGGACTAACCTGGTCAACAGAAATAAGTAAAAAATAAAAAGGATGTCAACAAAAAGGTAGTTTTCTGCAGTCAGACCTCATGCCAATCAGTGTGATAACACAGAGGAACTCTGACTGAGTTAAACAGCCATCTTTTCTCTTTCCCAGACATGATGTGCATCCTGAAAGGCCTATCATCAGAAAATAATAGATTTTTAAATGAACCAGATTTTCTTTTTGTTGTAAAGATGAAGCATAGATAGAGGCATCAAGATCAGTTTCCCAGATCCTACTATCGTGCTGTTTTCTATAGTGATGATGAGTTAAGTATATTTCAGTATAGAAGGTAATTTATCTAGCATTTTTGCCTGTATATGGGCTTCTTATATTTCCATACATAGTTCTTAGTATTATTCATTTGAAGCTTTCAGGACATCTTGCATTTCCCGCACAGAATTTAAATTTTGTAATTGATCTTTTCAAGTCTATTAATTAGCTCAGCAGACCCCAAATATATCTCTCTGTCTATATCTGTAGCTCCCCCCCTCTCTCTCTATATATATAAATATATATATATATATATATATATATATATATATATATATATATATATATATATATATGTATATATGTGTGTGTGTGTGTGTATATACACACATATATAATATATATAGATATACCTTCTCCAAGGATGATGCCACAGTACAAACAAAATTGATTGACTTTAACAGCTGGCTTAGCTTTTGGTGTCAGTCCAAGAGTATCCAATATCTGTCGGACTTGGAAGACATGGTTGACAGAAAACATTGTTTTGCCAGAAATAGTCTGTACCTGTCCCCTCTATGCTTTAGGAGACTGGAAAAGGCATTAGCCACCCCTATTGTGCCTTTTTTAGTCAGTGTTAAAATAACCAACCTCCCAACATAACAAAAATCCTTGCTAGATAAACTCAAGGTACTGCTGCTTAATGCTAAGAGTCTAAACACGAAACTGCACTCCCTGGAAGCACTCCTCATTTCGGAAGATGCTGATATCTCTGCAGTCACTGAGACATGGATCAATGATGTAGAAAGCACCCTGTCCACGCAGGGCTACAATCCCTTCCATACATTCAGACCACAAATTGAGCATAAAATAATGAAAGGAGGAGGTGTATCCATCTTCATTAAGGATAAGTATACCTCGAGACTTGTCAAATAGTATGACTCTATTGAGCGACTCCATGTCCAATTAACTGTAGGCAAAGTCCCCACCTTCATCATAACTAGATATAGGTCCCTCACCATGAAACAGGAAAAGCAAACCACATACCTGGACTACTGGAATCACTTACCATACAGCCCAACACCTTACTCATGGGTGATTTTAATTATCCTACAATAGATTAAGAAACATACATGACCACAAACATGCTCACTCAGATTGGCTTTGTCAATGCAAATGTTCTGGAACAGCTAGTCAGCACACCCACGAGAGGCTCAGATGTCCTGGACATAATACTCACTAACATGGTAGAGGAGAGCATTGACCACCCCCCATGTGATGTTTCCCCTGGTAAGGTTGAGCCATAAATTAGTCTCGTTCTATGTAATTATAAGATCAGATAGCCCATCAAGCTCAAAAATGCTTAAGAATTTTTCAAAGACAGATCACCTCCTACTACGTGATGGTATAAGACATTTCAAAGCTCCCTCAAATGCAGATAAGATAGACTCCTATGCAGAGGTGTACACCAATGCATTGTATAACCACTTAAGCCATTGAATAGAATTGACTGTACCTGACTGGATTCAAACCAGGTCTTGCCAAATAAAAACAAACCAGCCTGGTGAACTCCTAGTATAAACAGACTATACACTGGCTCAGCAGAGGAGGAAATCCCTCTCTAGCTTAAACAAACAAATTAGAGATATTGTTAAGTCCTACTAAGCTAATTATGAAGGAAAACTAGTCCCCCTAGCTAAGGATAATCACAAGGCATTCTTTAACCACATCCAAAATATAAAAGGAATACCCAGTTAGGCACTGAATTAGTTGTGGATTGCACTACCTATACTCAACTGGAGGCAATAGCCAACTTGCTAGCTGACAGATTTGGAGCAAACGTCACCACCCTGTCTCCTCCAGTCATCCCGGAAAGCAAACCTGGCACCATTCCTCAACCTGTTATCTCAGATGAGCAGGTAATCTCCACACTTTTCAAGGCCAGAAACACAGCATTGGTAAAATCAGATAACATCCCAGGTTACCTTTTAAACAACTTAAAACATGACCTATCAGACCCACTTGAATCCCTGTTTAACCACAGCCTGAGAACTGGCTATGTTCCAGTGGAATAGAGGACAGCAACAGTAATCCCCTTGTACAAAGGGGGACCATCAACCAACCCTGGGAATTATAGGGCCATGAGATTGACTAGCCTCATCTGCAACGTCACGGAAAGAATCATTACAGACCTTGTTAACAAGGATATAGGTAATCTCCAAACTCTGGATCTGACCCAATTGGATTTGTTAAAGATAGATCATGCTTGTTAAACATTGGTTGACTCCTTCGAGAAAGTCACCAAGGCTATGGATGAGGAAAACATAGTGCATACCATCTATCTTGAACTAGCCAAGGCATTTGACACAATACCCACTCAGGTATTATAGAGAAATTCTCCCAATTGAGAATTAACCACTACATTACCAGATGTGTAGCCAACTAGCTCACTGGCGGACAGATGGTGTCAAAGCGAATGACTTCACCTCTAGCAAAAGACCAGTTATCCAAGTTCACTGACAATTGCAAATTGGGAGCAATCATTGAGTCCCCCAATGATGTTAATATACTGCAGGCAGCGTTAACACAGGCAAATGATCAGTGGCAAAGCCATGGATTAAAGCTAAATGAAAAAAATACATTATTCCTTTTGGAAAAGCTGCCATCCCTGCTAATTACATTATAGACAGCACCCCACTAAGTGCAGACCTAGTGGTACATGATCTGTGTACTCAGGTTGAAAGCATTCGGAACTTTGACCACCACATATTCACAGTAGTAAGGAAATCCTTTTATGTGGCACATCACAACTAGACCAAAGGATCTTAAAATGCTGTTATAAATGGCCCTCATCAGACCAGTAATTGAGTACAATGCTCCCTTTTGCATGTACCTCACCAGATACCTGCAACAATTGGAGAGGCCATAGAGGTTACTCACCAAGAAATTACAGAGTACACAAAACAAGTCTTACACAGAAGGACTGAAAGCCTTGTCACTGTATTCTGTCTCCTACAGGTTGCTAAGGAGTGACCTGTGCCTGGCTTACAGGGCAGTCTCTGACCCGGCCCTGATAGAAATGCCACAGATTTGTAAATCAAACTGCATGAGGTTCACTCACTCTAGGGATCTTAACCTAGCTTCTGGTATGAACAGGTCATGTTGGAGAGATGGATACATCTCCCAGAGACTGCCACATTGCTGGAACAACCTTCCAATTCACTTGAAACAGAGCCCCCCCCCCCGATCCTCTTCAAATGCAATCTAGATCAATGGATGGGTGACCACAAATTCACTCCTGGGGTAGCACCCATGTCCCTACTAGACAGAAGAAGTCAGTATTAACTACCATAGACCCTTACCTCTGTGAACTTCACTCACCTAACCACCAATAATTGGGGCAACTCGGGATAAATATGGATAGGCTTATAAGGGCTCTAGGGCCATTAGCCTAGTAACCCTCTATGAACCTATGAATCTATGAATATATTCCAATAGATATTTCCATTTAGTTTTCTTCTGTCCTCACTAGGATCTATGCCATATCAAGTGGACTGAGATCCTCCTCATTACTGGCATAACTTTGTTCTGAGCAACCTGAAATAGAGACCACTATTTATGCTTCCTTTCAGGCTAATTGCATTGGAATCCAGGCATTGGTCAGCAAGGCAACTGGATATTCTGTCACATCCCTGAACGCCGTAGCCAATATTTGAATAAAAGCCGTTTGGGTCATCAGATGATGCACATTGATTATCTAGGTAAATAAAGGGTAGTCCTTTCCATCCCATGCAGCACTCAGGACCCCCATTTTGTGTGACTGCCTCACACACCATAGTTTTGGTGGATAGCAAACTTCTGGCTCTGGAACCTAAACTCCCCAGATATAGATATTGTGTACTTATATATGTATTCATGCTTTAAGACAGAACATTGCCCATGCTTGTCTTTTCCTGGACATAAGAAAAGTAATAAAGTTATACATACAGTTTGCTCTCTAATAGCTGGATTCCGTCAATTGGACACCACTTCACACTTCACTCATGTACCTTGGAAATGTCTGAATACTGGATAGTATCAGCCTTGGCCCTGTGGTACAGAGAGATTAAGCTCTGATGACTCAGGTTCAACTGGCAGCACAGGTACTAGAGGGGCTGGGTAGGAAAGGATGGGAGTTAATGGACGATGAACAGCTTGGCTCACTGCATTACTGACACCCTGCAGGAATGCAGTATATCACCAGCAGCAGTTAGAGTCTGGAGTCCCTATGTTACAAGTATTGTGCCATTATTTCAGGAGGTAGTATGTGCACAGAAGTGCACATGTGCCTCCTGAGGGCAACAATCATAGAGCTCACAAATGCCAAAGTGGCGGGCATAGGATAGTCCACATGATCTACAGAATGGCCTGTCCCATAAAACTCATCTCTCACTTCCACTGGGGAATGAATGAGCTGGAGGGCTATCATGCCAGTGGATGATTTAGATGGAGAGCTATTGGGCTAGTCCTGCTGACTAAGGAAAAAAGAAAGAAAAATATCAGCCTTGAGACAGAGATCCATGTTCACCTAATAAGCAGTCATAATATTAATTACAGCAGTAGTAATGTTCTTATTTTAACAACTATTCTTATGAAGAATATATTCAAATAAATGTACTTTCTGTCATGACAATGAACTTTAAACTATTGAGTCTGTAGATTCCATCACTCAGACATTACATAATTTTGAAAAAGCACAATCTGTAACTGTCCTGCCGCCCCCCACAAAAAAAAAAAAAAATCACGAGCAATTAAGCAAGAGGCAAACAATTCATACCCAAACTATTCTATCAAATAACATACTGCTAGATTTATGAAGTCCTTTACAGCGTGCTGGATTAGTCTAAGAGCTATTTTTGGCAATATGGCCAATATGCGATCCAGGAACGAGCTCCCGGGATGTGCACAAGAGGTCTTAGGCTAATCCTGCATAGACTGAGCTCCTGTATGCAAATTACCCTCATTTGCAGGTGAAAACCATGCAAATGAGGGCAATCTGTGATCCAGGAAGCCAGCAGCTGTCAGTGCAGGACGAGTGCAGTCTGCAGAAATGTACTCGGTTAGTAACCCAGTAAATTTCTGCAAACTACAAAACGGAGCTATGACAGCTCCAAATAAAGGCTGCATATTATTGAGGAAGCATGCCAATAGCCAAGTAGAAGGCCACTGGCATTGCAAACTGTTTAAAAAAAAAAACAACTTTAATTTTTTTTTTCGCCGATCTCGGCTGTTTAAGCATAGGGCAGCAACGTGCAAACGGGATCGGGGGTAAATAATAAAATAAACCTAAAATAAGCATTCTAACTAAAATCAGTATTCTGCCATGCAAGTCAATAGCAGGTATAAGACAACATGGCCAGTGAGTAATGGTTGCTAAGGGGAAGGCTCAGTGTGGGACATGTAACTATGCATTAGCAGGCAAATGCAAAGTCATATGCAAATGAGGGAAAGGTTAGTGAATCCCAGTTTTCCCCAGGGTATGAGGCAGGTCCCAAGAGTGTAAGATTATAAATAGCTGGGTGCAAGATTAGGATATAGGTGACATCATGAGGGGGTCAGGCATACTGTAAGTGGATTGGAGCCCTGTTGCATGGGATTGTTCCTAGCTTAGCACAGCTAAGCTATGGGTGTGTCTAAACCTGCCTAGCACTCTTTACAAAGTGTACGTGGGTGTGCGTGCCGCGCACCGGGTTTAACTGGAAGAAAATGGAAGTTAAACCAGGAAATAGCAGCTCTGTGCACATTTGAGCACTCCATTTACGTGACGTGCACACAGGCTTAAACAGGGAGGCAATGGGAAGGGGAAACAGCAGTAGGAAGGTAATCAAGGAGAACTAGATTAGCTGGCAGGTGAAATGTATCAGAATCAGCCAATTACACAGATAGCAGACCATCACAGCCCAGAACACTACTATAAACTAAGCAAACACCTTCCCCTCTGGTTTTTCCACACCCCACACCACTGGTGTATACATGCAGGGAAATTTTAACAAACAAACCTACAAAATGAGAAGGGCTGCAGCAGGCAACGTAGAACATCATGTGCAAGAGGCTGAGTGTGGTGAGGATGTGAATGCTGCCGAACAACCCACACTGAGGAGACAGAGAAGAGTGTACAGACCCATGGTAACCTACCAGGGACTACATGAGCTGGAGATAGTGGAGCACTACAGGGTGGACAGAGACCTCCTACAGCAAATTGTTGAGCTGTGACAGCCACACCTGACACACCAAACTGGCTGAAGGGAACCCAACCCAGTGGATACCAAGGTATGTGTAGGCCTAGGTATACTAGCCACAGGTACCTTAAAAGCAAAACTGGGGATATCATGGGTATCTCACAGGCATCAGCATCCAGAATATTCCACCAGTTCCTGGATGCCATGGCAGCACATGGCAGTGAGCACGTATATTTCCTCAACACACGTGAGGTGTTGACCAGCAATATGCGTCTCTTCTACCAAATAGCAGAATACCCTGGGGTAGTGGGCACTATAGACTGCATGCATATATGCATCAAAGCACCACCCGGTGAGCAGGGTAAGGCCTACATCAACCGCAGGGGCATCCCCTCCATCAACTGCCAGGTCATATGTGATGTCCAGGACATTATAATGAATGTGTGTGCTGGCTGCCCTGGAAGCTATGATGATTCACACATATGGCATCTGATGCAGCTGTACCATAGATTTGCCAATGTGGACATCCCTTATGGTCACCTAGTGGGGGATGCTGTGTACCCACTGGTGCCTTGGCTGATGACACCCATCAGAAATGCACACACACCTGAACAACAACGCCACAATGAGGCACACGCACAGGCCAGACATATAATAGAGCATGTGTTTGGGATGCTCAGGTCATGGTTCCGGTGTCTGGACACACCCGATGGAGCCTTGCAGTATTCACCAGCTACATGTACCCAAATTGTTATGGTATGTGCTATGCTACACAGTATGATCCTGCAGAAACAGCTGCAGCAGGAACAGTATGGGGCAGGGCCACACAGCCCCCCACCAATGCCAAGGCCTGTACAGGCACAGAGTGACTCAGAGGAGGAACAAACTGAGCCTGCCCCAGTAGGCAGAAGGAGGCATGCCCAGTATGCCCTGGCCTTGGCAAAGAGGCAATGCATAGCATATGCACTGACACAGTAGGGACCTAGGGAATGACACCTCTCTCTGACTCACACAGAGAGTAAAAGGGATGCCAAACATGACACTACCTGTGCTCAACCATGTATAGGGAGTGTACTATGTTCATCCGACATAGGCAGCCTTCCAGCACCATCCTCAAGTCTGGCATGCCCTCAGGGTAAGTCAATCAACCTACCAATTGCCAAATGGAGTAGAATGTGTTGTTACCTGTAGCTATGTTATGGATGTGAGCATGTAAGGGAATTGGGTGGTTGAATGATATGGCAGCAGACAGTAGACCCACATAGTGGCACCATGACACCTGTAACACATACTGGAGTCACCATAGTAGCCAGTGCTACACAGGGTGACAAAACCCACTGCAGGTAATGGGCTGAGTGACATCTGTGTCCATAAGACCCACACATGTCAGTCAGAAAGGTTCACATACCCAACAACAGTCTCAGCCAGTAGGACAGGTGTAGACAAATGCAAACAACTGCTGTACTATGGCCTCTGAATGAGCCCTATGGGTAACCCCTCCCCCAGGCCTACACAGACAAACTACAGCAGGCCAGGCAGTGGGATGTAAGTTGTGAAGGCTAGTAAGTCAGAAACTAATATGTAGGTAATTAAAGCTAAGATCTGTAGTACACTGGTATGCCTCTAGCCAGCATGATAGGTAAGACTACAGACTGAAATTGAGTACCTGACATACCAGTACAGTCCTAGAAAATGTGTACAAGTGTCAAATGTGCCCTCCATCCTATGTACACTTATAGTAACAGTTAGGTGTGCCCCCCACTCCTGTGTAGAAATGTAGAAACAGTCAGGTGCCCCCCCTGCTATGCAGTCAATGCCAAATGACCATTGGATACCATGCAGACACAGCATGCTACCTGTCAGTGTACAACACAAAGGTCAGCACCGCAGTACAAACTAGCTAGACTTGATCCACGCATGCAATACAGATGGCCATACTGGGCATGTTCACACACTTAGAGGAATGAAGGCAATGTCAGTCAACAACATACTGAAAGGTCATACTGGGCATGCTCACACACTTAACATGAAAGCCGTGTCTTCAATCACCAGTGGACCAGACATGTCTGGCAGTTTCAGTTCTTAGTGCAGACACATGTCAGCATGCACCACTCCTGCCTTTCACACACAGTGGATAGGAATACAGACACAGATGTAAGGAGAACACACTATAATAAGCCAAAGGTAGATGGACATAGATGTGTGGAAGAGGGTGACCATGACCAGGAGCCATCCAGCCCTGTCCCACCCAGCATACAGCCAAAGGGCCCCAAACACATGAGTTGTAGATGTCTCTCACTGCAGATACTAGCCACCAGTGTCTGTCAGCATGACAGACTATGTGATGCATATGCCAGCTGTGCAACATGACTGTACAAGGAAGTAGTCATCTAGTAGCTGTATACAAGTACCTGTGACATATGACCTCTTGTGTGCCCGCATGTGGAATGTCAACCCCTACATGAATGTGTTATGGCCCATGCACACATTGCCCTCCCCATAGCAGTATTATGACAAGCCTGCTGAGGTCATCCAATGTGAAATACACCTTTGGGAGAGGAGTAGCTCAGTAATCTCCATGGCACATCCCATAACTGCATACTACTGTAGTGATAAACAAGTTAGGTAGTAGTTCTAACCCCAGACTTGGTAATTGTGTGAGTGTGTGTTTGTGTGTGCATCTGACTGTGTAGAGAGAAAGCTTTTTAGGCTACTAACACTCCTTACAATTCATATACTCAGCTGTGGCAAGGCTGCTGATGTCACTCACCTAGGAATACACCTCTGGGAAAACTATTGCCTAGTAATCTCCGTAGCGCATCCTATAACTGCATTCTGTTGTAGTGTAATAAAGTAATTAGATAGGTGTTCTAACCCCAAACCTGGCAACTGTGTGTGTGTGTGTGTGTATTTGTGTGTGTGTCTGGCTATGTAGAGAGAAATGCTTTTTAGGCTACTCACACTCTGTACAATTCATATACTCAACTTTGGCAAGGCTGCTGATGTCGCTCACCTAGAAATACACCTCTGGGAAAATAATAGCCTAGTAATCTCCATAGCACATCCTATAACTGCGTACTGCTGTAGTGTGATAAAGTAGGTAGGTGTTCTTAATCTCAGACCTGGCAAGTGTTTTTGTGTGTCTGACTGAGTAAAGAACAATGTCTTTTAGGCTACTCACACTCCGTACTATTCATATACTCAACTTTGGCAAGGCTGCTGATGTCACTTACCTAGAAATACATTTCTGGGAAGTTTGTTGCTCAGTAATCACCATAGTGCATCCTGAAACTGCATACTGCTGTAGTATAATAAAGTAGTTCAAGTAGGTGTTCTAACCCCAGACCTGGCAACTGTGTTTGTGTGTGAATGTGCATCTGACTGAGTAGAGGGCAATGCTTTTTAGGCTACTCACACTCCATACAAATCATATACTCAACTTTGGCAAGGCTGCTGTCACTCACCTAGAAATACACCTCTGGGAAGGCTGTAGTTCAGTAATCTCTGTTGCGTGTCTTGTAGCTGCATACTGCTGTAGTGTGAATTAGAACTGTGGCAGGGTTCCATCTCAACTCTTGGCAGTTCTGGATGTTTTGTGTGTGTTCCAATGTCTGTGTATGGAGCAATGCATTATGGGCTACTCACTTGCAGTACATTTCAAATGCCAGACTTTGGCAATCCTGCTGATGTCATTCATTGTGAAATACAACATTGTGGAAAAAGATCTGTAGTAATCGCTGTGGTGTAGTATAATATAGGCCTTGGACAGGGGTTCAATACCCACACATGTCGGTTGTGGATGTTTTGTGTGTGTATCACTGTCTGTGTAGAGAGCAATTTATTTTAGGCTAGTCACTCACAGTACAGTTGAAATGCCCTTCTTTGATAATCCTGATGATGTCATTCATTGTGAAATACACCTTTGGGAAGAAGCACTTTAGTAATGTCCATGGTGCGTACTATAACTCCATAGCGCTGTAGTATAATAAACTAGTTAGGTAGGTGTTCATCTCCCAGCCATGATGTGTGTGTGTGTGTGTTTGTAACTCATATCCTGTGTAGAGGTGGTTGTGAGTATGTGGGCAATGTGGAGAAGGTTTTGGTTATTTCTTTTATGGTGGCCTTACTATATATCACAATGTCAACCATACAGGGATAACAGATGTATATTAGCTGAGAGGCTGGGGTGCAAAGCCATACCCATACATGTGACATCGATGCCAGTCAATCACAGTTAGCAACCCCACTATTACCCAGAGCACACACTCAACCCATGTGTCATACAAACACACATGCCTAGGCAACAGCCAATATGTGGGTAGTACACTGCACACTGGCCACTGATAGTAACTATGCAGTGATAGCAGTGGGCTACAGAGGGCATGTCACCCTGCCCATCTGTCCAATATGTAAGTACATGCAGACAGTGCACCTCCACCATGTTCCCCAATGGACACCTGCACCACCTATGGTGCCTTCACATGTGACTCACAATGGACATACCATGACTGACAATATGTCCTGTATGAACAGATGACACTGACATCAGGGAATGCAGTTAGCATGCTACCAATGTAGGTGCAGGGTAAACCTGCTGCCCATTATCAATTCCTGCCACAGGTGGGCAAGACTGACACATCTGATGATAATCTGTGTTCACAACATGGGCCAGACACTCCAGGTACAGTAGCACATGTCACTGTACATGCATGTGGGATGTGTGCACATCCCAGACACCATCCATGTCATGGACTAAGGAGCACATACATGGTGAGTGATGCACAGCATTGGCCACACACAATTGTCACCCAGGTGACTGGATGGGGGATGCAATACCCACCTGTGTGGGCAAATGCAGAAACTACAGGCCTGAGCCACAATGCAGACCATTGTCATGTGGCCCGATGCCAAGGTATACCCATTGCCTACCCTTGTACAGCCTGCTGGCACAGTTGACCACCACACAACCGTGCAGACATGCACCCATGCATGTCAGAACTGGCACCCTGTGTGTTCGCGTGTGTGTTGTATGGTGTGTATGTCTACATCCACACTCAATACAACCCCCCAGGGCATACTGAAGCATGCTGTCTGATGTCTGATATCTCCACATACTCTTTGCCCATAGGACCTCCATATGACCTGTGTGGTGCATGTGATACCTGTACATCAATGAGTTGTGGCAATCCCACTAGTGATGAGGTGCACTCCTGGTCCTGCCAAGTGTGTCAGTGTGTGTACATCCCTGTGTGAGTGTGCCTGTGTTGATGCTGGTACCTGTTCATGCAGACAGGCACGTGTATGTCACCTACCGTATATCTACCATATCCCTATTGCAGATGTCACTCACCATCACATATATGTTCAGAGTGCTCCACAGCAGGTAACCCATGTGGTGCATCGAATAACTGCATAGAACTGCAATAGCACTACGTAGTTGTCGGGGGTTTGATACCCTGAGCTGGTAGGTGTGTGACACAAACATGCTTCAGATTTACTGTCCCATCTCTCCCTGACATGTATTTGTCTCTGTCTGCCTCCCCCACCCACTCTCTGGTGGATGTGAAGCCCCACACCTGCTTTGCTTAGGCAGCAGCATGTGTAATTTAAATGATGCTCATGATCAGTTGATGGCCTCTGCATGATTTGCAGCCCTCCCCTAGCTGATTGAATGTGGAACAGCTGTGATAACATTCCCATAGCCAAATGCATGGAAACACACTCCAGTACCTAGGAACATCATGGTGGTGTTGGCCCTTTTCAGTCACTGTGAGCAGGAACTAGATCTGTTGTTTGGCAAACAGCATCTCAGATTGATTGGGGGTTTACCTCTAACAGCATACATTGTGGAAAGGTGGCAACGAACAGGAGGGGGATGTGCCTGACCTGACTACAGACTGTAAGTGCTGCTATACTGCATTTGGAGTAATGTTGGTTTAACAGTTTTTGAAATAAGTTATAAATAGTAGAACACTGAATAAAAAATTATAAAAAAAACGGTCTGGTCCACATCCGAATACACTTTATTAATAGACAAAACAACAAAACATATTACAAAAAAACGTATTTAGCGCTTACATCTCAGCTGATTCTGAAAAAGTCTCTTTAGCAGAGATGAAAGCAATAAATACAGTTTTTTGTAATATGTTTTGTTGTTTTGTCTATTAATAAAGTGTATTCAGATGTGGACTGGACCGTTTTTTTATAATTTTTTATTCAGGTTTAACAGAGTTTGTCTGGATATGCCTGTTGTACATGTCGCAATACCTGCCATGTCAGTTCCATGTATATGAGGAATCCCCATCTGCAGGGTCATCTGCAGACTGAGCAGTGCTGTGCCTTTGTTTTCATGTGTTAGCCACGGTGCATCTATCTGTGGAATGCAGAAGGTAGTGTGTGGATTGCAGTCTGTAGATGGCGAAGGCCATGACAGTTACTGATGTCATATCCCTCATAGGAAATATGTTGCAACAAACCCCATTATGATGGTAAATGTATGAGGTTATCACAGCAACATGCCTATACTGGCCCTGTGTATGTGCTGTCAGCCACACCTCTGTCAACCTTTGTACATATGTCGTGCATGAAGTGGTGCATATGTGCTTTACACCATGAATATTGTCATCATATCTGATAACAAGCCAGTGATATATCAGATTGCTACACATGTTATGTTCCATAGGGGTTATATATCATGACATAACCTGGACATTCTGTGGATGTTTGTACAGTACTGAGGTCTGTGTAGTGATGGTGACTGTCGGCAGTGTGTGTATTGTTAATATGTACATTAGCCTGTGTACAGACTGTGGTAGATGTCATTGTTTTAGCTCCCCTTCTATCTGATATTACATGCTTCCCCACTGTATGGTACCATTTTGCCATACATGTTTGTAGGGCCATACACACACATGTCCCATGCCACAGACAGCCATCAGACTAAACTGTGTAGCAGCCCAGTATATGTAGGGTCATTCTGTGAGTGGCACATATGAGGATGGTGTAGAACAGATAGTCCATATACTATAATAATATGCTAGCTTACCATATGTGGCTGTGGCTGAGTTCACATTGGTTGTGGTTATGCACTTTCACACAGGTGTATCTTACCCTGTGCTGTGACATGGCTGTTGAGCCTGCTATATATGCAGGTATATGTGCATCCCCCCATATGAGATGTAGGCCAGTGTTCATCCAGTCTGCCTGTAGCCTGCACAGTGCATTGTTACATGCCTAGCAACCTAGTGAACTTACCCAGTGAGATGTCATGTGCTGATACTTGCCAGATGTACTGCTGCCGGGCCTCCCTTAAAAGTTATGTATGTCAGACAGAGCACTGGGATGCTGTACAGATGTACGTCAATATCTAGTGGGTAGTATGTGTCCATGGCACCCCTGTACCAGCAGTCATTATGTGTTGGGCCAGACAGGAGTGTGTGAATCCAAAACCTATGGTGTCAAATGTATACTAGTCAGTATATATATATATATATATATATATATATATATATATATTTATATACATGTGTATATCTGTATCTGCATATCTGTGTCTGTGTATCTGTATGCTGGGGATGTTAATGGCTTCCACATATTACATGTCTTATGGGAGGCAGACTGTACTTGGTAGTGTATTGCAGGGCACACATGTTTGGCTATGGGGGGTGCCTATTCGTACCAACCCCATTAATGGTGCATGTGGACATATGTGTATTTTTTAAACTGCCATTGCTATCTACAGATGTATGGCCATGTATTCCTATATAGGTATATGTATCTGCTAACATGTATATAACTATGTCCGTATATACCTACATATATATATATATATATATATATATATATATATATATATATATATATATATATAGATATATATATATATATATATATATATATGCATACACATATGTAATGTGCTGTGTATTTGTAGACATATAGGTGTAGACATGTGTATGTGTCGATGTAGGCATATGCATGTATATATGTGCATATATATTGATATATATGTATATAGTTTTAGAAATCAATATATATATATACATATATATATATATATATATATATATATATATATATATATATATATATATATATATATATAATATATATATATATATATATACATATCTAGATATGTTGCATCTGTTTAGATAGTAATATATTTACACACACATACTATTAGATGCTGGTATACATTATCTGTACTGTTGCATGACTGGACTGGAAGATATGTTTCTGAAAACATCAACTCACTTTGCATCTGTCATGGCTTAGTGGTAAATCACTTTGTCTAAAGTGTGCAGGGTCCTTGGCTTGAGCCTTGCAAGAGCTTGCTTATTTTGTTGCTGGGCAGAACATGGGCCATTGGATACACAGTGATTTAGGCACTTTATAGCAATTGTAAGCAGGTTTGCATGGGTTTGCACAGAGCTAAGCAATTGCTACAAAGGTTAAGCAATTCAGCAGCTAACTGAGTATAAGAAACTGTAACCAGACTTTAGCAGTGCTTACCTCTGGGCAAACTCACTCAAACCCGCTTACAACTGTTTTAAATTGCCTTAATCACTCTGTATCCATCGGCCCTTGTTCTGCCTAACAACAAAATAAAAAAACCTCTGCTAGGCTCGAACCCAGGACCATGCACACCATAGGTTAAGTGATTTACCTTTAAGCCATCTCAGATATACATAACCATGCTGTATTCACAAACATATCATCCAGCTCAGTCATTCAACAGTACAGAGAATGTATTCCAACATGTAGATGTATGTGTGTGTGAAAATATATTAATGTCTAAACAGATACAACACATTAACATATGTAGATATATAATATATATGTATGTATGTATACTGCCATCTTGACATTCATGCTCCTAACCGACTTACCAGGACTAAGGTGAAGATAGCTCCTTGGCTAACCAAGGAAACTAAAACCAAAATTAAACTTAGAGACAAAGCCTGGGACAAATGGCGAGCCACTAAGGCACCCCTAGATCATATTAAATTCCAGCAACTTAGAAATGAAACAAAAAAAGCCAGCACACTGGACAAAAAGAACTATTTCTGTCACCTTCAAGAGAAACACCAGAACAGCCCTAAGAAGTTCTGGGCAGGCTTAAACAATCTCCTCCATCCTGGGAAATCAGCCACTCCTACCCCTGAGACACTTATTGACAAAAACCCAGAAATCGTAGCTAACACCTTTAACTCCTTCTTTACTGAGACTATTCAATCACTAGCCAATCAACTACCTCCCCCTTCCCCTCCCCAAACTAACGTTATTGAAGACACTTTCCCCTCCTTTAAGTTACAGCATATACCCACCTCCTACATCAAAATCTTACTGAAGAAACTTAAACCAACCACCCTCTCGGCAGATCGACTACCAGCAGAATACCTGCAAATAGCAGCAGATGCTATAGCCTACCCTATCTCCATCCTGATTAACAGAACCATTACTGAGGCCACTATCCCCACTATTTGGAAAATATCCTACGTAATACCACTCCATAAAGGTGGTTCTTCTACCGAACCATCTAACTACAGACCCATAGCAATTTTATCTCCAATAGCCAAAATCATGGAAAGATGTGTTCATAAACAATTTCTTAATCACCTCTCCCTAAACAATATATTGACCAAATCCCAACATGGCTTCAGACCCCATCATAGCATGACCACAGACCTCCTCTCCTTTACTGACTCAATTAATAAAAATCGTAATAACAAAAAAATATCTTCTGCCCTATTTCTTGACTTGTCAAAAGCCTTTGATATGGTCAATCACCAACTACTTCTACAGACGCTAAAAACCTTCCACTTTGATAATTCAGCTCTCAACTGGTTCCATGCCTATCTCTCTGGAAGGCAACAGGCAGTCCAATGGCAAAATAAGCTCTCTCAACCCTTACCTAATACCATAGGAGTTCCCCAAGGCTCCATACTAGGTCCCCTTCTCTTCTCTGTGTTTATAAATGAACTTCACTCAGTTATCACACAAGCCACATGCATCCAATACGCAGACGACTCCACCCTTATTTGTTCAAATGTCGCTCTCCCTGATTTACAAGTAATGACCCAACAATGCTTTGCTACAATTGAAAAATGGCTAGCAGAGAGGAATCTCATCCTTAACCCTAAAAAAACTAAGTTATTACTATTCTTTCCCACCTCAGTTCCTCCACCAGTGCAATATTCCCCACTAGCTAATAATAGCACCTTCTTCGTTCAATCTAATAATGGCACCATAATTGAGCCTGTCACCAACACTAAACTACTAGGGGTCACTATTGACAATAAACTTAAATTTAACTTGCACATCAGTCAAGCCATAAAGACTGTAAATAAGAAACTCGGATCCCTGTACAGAATTAAGAACTTCCTCACCCCCATTGCCAAACTAACTATTGCACGTACCCATCTCCTCTCCACACTACTGTATGCCTCTCCTGTATTCTCTTTCATCAACATAGGTGACATTAATAAACTCTCCGTGACTTATAATCACATTGCCAGATTTATAACAGGTGCCCCTTATAGAACACATCACTGCCTTAACCTAAAGAAACTGGACTGGTTAGAACTACCTAATATTCTCAAACTTAACCAACTCTCGGAAGCATATAAAATCATTAAGGAACCTGACAAAACCCCCTCAGTAAATAATCTACTGACCCCCTACTCCAACCTAAGTAGTCTTCGCTCCTCTAACAGATTACTAGTCCAAACCATCAAATCCAACAACATGGGAGGGGATGCTCTCTATGCCAATTCTATAGGCAAGGTTTGTAACTCCCTACCTAATAACCTAAGACTCTCTAACTCACTTTCTCAATTTAAAAAACATCTTACACAATTTCTTAAGGCACATTGGCTATGCCCATGCACAAATCCAGATTAGTTCCCTGTAATCTATAGCACATCCTACACTGCTTGAACAAAATTGGGTTACTTCTCAAATTCTTATTCTAACTGACTATTAATCCTATCTTGCTGTTCTACAGCAAGCAGTTTCTTTATCATCCCTTAGAACTCCAGAAAGGTAATGAACTGGAAACTGTACAGATTTACATTAATGACTCTTGAGATGCACTAGTATTTCAGAGTTGCATTTTAACTGTGCTACTGCTAACAACAGCTTAACCATGAATGTATATAATATGTTAACTAGTATCTTTTTTCATCTATGTAAACAGTAAACTTATTTGTATTTTTTTCTCTGTGGAGCTTTTCTCCCCGGGCCTCTGCTGAAAATGGACATGTATCCAGTCGGACCATCCCGGTCAACAAATGTAAAATAAAATAAATATATATATATATATATATATATATATATATATATATATATATATATATATATACACATACACATATATGTAAGCAGATATTTATATCTATTTAGGTATATACGGACATACATCTGTAGATAAGGTGGGAACATAGCAGAAACATATATGTCCACATGCAGCATTAATGGGGTTGACAGGCACAAACAATATACGTCATGCACGAATAGGTATTCCCTCTCCCACAGTCAAATACGTCTGCCCTGCAATACACTGCCAACTGCTGCAGATCCTGTAACCAGGACTTTACACAACAAGGGCACAGGATGTTAAAAGTACTCTATCCCACCTGTATGATGTCAGGCTGGTATCAGTAACATACCATGCAGTACAGTCAGGCTCATAATGGCTCCCATTTTGCAGTCATCTGTTACATTTGTTAGCCAGAGTCCCGTGCTGTTGACCTGTACTTCACAGATGTAGACGCCAAACAACAGTGGTCCCAGGACTGAACTCTGAGATACTCCACTTGTCACTTGTCCGAGGATGGATTTGGAGTCAGTTACACCTACAGTTTGGGTTCTGTCAGTAAGCCATGTGGCAAACCATCGAGTGGCATAGGGATGTATGGCCAGATTAGTATGTTAATCTATGTTTCCAGACTGGGGGATGGTGTTGAAGGGCTTGGCAAGGTCCACATAGGCTTTGTGGACTGCCATACCCTCTTCAACAGCTATGCAGATGGAGTCAAAGCAGTCAATCAGTTTCAGGAGACAAGACTGGCTCTCCATGAGCCCAATCTGTGTGGAGTCCAGTGTTTGAGGGTTGCCAATGTCTGCATTCAAAACTTCCCTGATAATGCATTCCACGGCCATGCAGTTCAGGCTCATCAGACTGATGTGACAGTAGTTCCAGGGTTCCAAGGTGGTTCCCCCCTTGTAGAGTGGGATAACTGCAGCTGTGCGCCACTCAGTGGGCACCAGTCCTGATGTGAGGCTATGATTACACATGGCAGTTAGGTGAGTTGCCATTTCATTGTGTAGTTTATGCAGTACAAAGCCCAGGATGTCATCTGGTCCCATGGATGCTGTATTCTTAGCTGTGGATAGTGTGGTTTCTGCCTGTGTGGCTGTGATTACTGGGCAATGGAACTCTTTTCATTTTGACATGGGCCCTTTTGGGGGTGAGAGGGGGTGAATGTGGCAATAAATCAATCTGCCAGGATATTGGCACAATCCGTGGTAGCAGTCTATGTAATGCCGTTTTGTTGTAGCTCAGAGCACTTCTGAGCATTGCCAGTTAGATTCTGGACATAACTATAGAATGTTGTGCGGTTGTCTGTGGAATCTGTGGTGATATTAGTTACATAAACAGCTTTGGAGGATTCCATGAGGGATCTCAATGTCTTACTGGGGCTGGTAAGGGAGTTGTTTGCATTCTTGGATAATCCTTTTCTCTTCAACAGTGTCTACCTTCTGTTGTATACTCTGTTAATGGAAAGAGACCACCAGTCTGGCTTGCTTATTTGGGAGGTGAGTGTCGTGGTTCTATGTGTGATGTCAGGAATGATGCATAAGTGGATGTGCTCATACAGTGCCTTAGTGCAGGATTCATCAGTAGAACTGTCAGCTCCTGTCTCCATGGGTGTCACAAACATTGTCACATCTGCCTTGAGTAGCATAAAGTTGACTTTGGAGAGTTATTTTATGGACAACTGTATATACATTCCTTTCACATGTTCAGTTTGATTAGCCTATGGTGGGATTACTTTGGTGATACCTCAGTCTCACGTACAATTGTGATGGCTTAGTGGTTAGTTACTGTGACTGTAGTGTACAAGGTCCTGTGTTCATGACCTGCAAAGCAGGTTATTTTGGTCTGGCCAGAACAGTGGTTAATGCATACAGACTAATTATGGCAATTTGGGTTAGTCACACTCAATAAAATTCAAATGCCTTACTTTGGCAATTCTGCTGATGACAATCACTGTGAAGTACACCTTTGGGGAAAGAGCATTCTAGTATTCTCTGTGATGTGTGCTATAACAGCATAATGATGTAGTGTGGTATAGAACTCTGGTAGGGGTTCTAATCTCACACATGGGTGTTATGGATGCTTTTGTGTCTATTCCTGTGCCTGTGTAGAGAGCAATGCATGTTTGGTTAGTCACACTCACTACAATTCATTTGCCCTACTTTGGCAATCCTGCTGATGTCACTCACTGTGAAATACACCAAAAGTGCTCCAGTAATCTCCATGGCGCATCCTCTAATTGTATAGTAATGTAGTGTGATAACTAGTTAGGTAGGAGTTCTAATCCCAGATGTGACAGGTGTGTTTGTCTTAATGTGTTGATGTTTGTTGATCATGTCCTGTGTGGAAGTGGTTGTGAGCATTCAACAACTTGACTCCATGTTAAGTGGGTTTTTATAATATCTTATATGGTGCCCCTAGCATAAATCACAATATCCACCATGCAGGGATAACAGATGTGATATCAGTACATAGTCAGTCAGGGGTTCGATACCCTGGACTGGTAGGTGTGTGACACAAACATGCTTATCTTTTAATCTCCCAACCCACCCTGACTTATCTTTGCCTCTGTATGCCTCTCTCACTCCCTCTCTGGTGGATGTGGAGGCTTACACCTGCTTTGCTTAGGCAGCAGCATGTGTATTGTCAGTGATGCTCAGGATCAGCTGATGGCCTCTGCATGGATTACAGCCCTCCTCTAGCTGATTGCATGTGGATCAGCTGTGGTAACATTCCGATATTCAATTGCATGGAAACACACTCCAATATCTAGGAACATCATGTTGGTGTTGGGCCTTTTCATTCACTGTGAGCAGGAACTAGATCTGTTGTTTGGCAAACAGCATCACAGATGGATTGGGGACTTACTTCTGACAACATACACTGTGGAAATGGGCCAACACACAGGAGGGGGATGTGCCTGTCTTGACTACAGACTGTAAGTGCTGCTATACTGCAGTTGGGGTAATATTGGTTTAACAGGGTGTGTGTGGATATGGCTGTCCTACATGTTTTAATACTTGTCATGTCAGTGTTATGTTTATGAGTAATCCCCATCTGTAGGGTCATCTGCAGACTGGGCAGTGTGTAGTTCCTTGTGTTCCTTGTGTTACCCACAGAGCACTTATCTCTCGACTGCAGAAGGTAGTGTGAGGATTGCAGTCAGTAGATGGTGACAGCTGGGAGAGTTCCTGATGCCATATCTCTCATAGGACATATGTTGCATCAAACCCTGTTACGACAGGTAATGTATGAGGTTATCACAGCGACATGTCAATATTGGCCCTGTGTTTGTGCCTCCAGCCACAACTCTGTCAACCTTTGTACATATGTCATGCAGTAGAGGGTGCATATGTTCTGTACACCATATTCATTGACAGCAAATCTGATAACAAGCCAGTGAGATATCAGACTGCTAAACATGTTATGTATAGTAGGGGTTATATTTGAGGACATAGCCTGGGCATTCTGTGGTTGTGTGTACAGTACTGAGGTATGTGTAAGCCTAGTAACTGTCAACAGTGTGTGTATCGTGCATATGTACCTTGGCCTGTGTAGAGACTGTGGTAGATGTCATTGTTCTTGGTCCTGTTCTATCTGATGTTACATGATGCTCCACTGCATGTCACAATATCAGCTTACATGTTTGTAGGGGTGGACACACACATGTCCCAAACCCACAGACAGCCATCGGACCACACTGTGGAGCAGCCCAGTATATGTAGGGTTGTTGTGTGAGTGGCCCATATGAGGATGGTGTACATTAGATAGTCCATATACTGTAATAGTACGCTAGCTTACCATATGTGGCTGTTGCTGTGTTCACATTGGTTGTGGTTATACACTTTCACACAGGTGTCTGTTACTCTGTGACTCTGTCATGTGACATCCTGTAGAGCCTGCTATCTATGCAGGTACATGTGCATTCCCACATAGGAGATGTAGCCCAGTGTTGGGTCAGTCTGCCTGTAGCCTGCACTGTGCTTTGTTACATACCTAGCAGCTTACTGTACTTATCCAGTGAGATGTCATGTCCAGATACTTGCCAGATGTACTGCTGCCTAGCTACCAAAGCAGTCATGTATGTCAGACAAAGCAGTGGGATGCTGTTCAGATGTATGTCACTAACTAGTGGATAGTATGTGGCCATGGCACCTCTGTACCAGTGGTTATTATGTGTCAGGATAGACAGGGGTGTACGAATGCATAACTTATGGGGGCAAATGTATACCAGTATGTACATTTTTATACCCATCTACATGGCTGTTAACATCCACATTGACAGGCCTGCTCCACATGTCTTGCATGAAGGGGTTCTGTGTATACCCCTCGACTGACCTGAGTGTGTCAGACTGTCCACATATATTGGTCATATCGCAGCTGTAGTCCACAGGGGCGTTACTGTGCTAGCAGTGGTACTGTACTATGCTGACCTTAGGATGTCTGTAAGTAGCCAATGGCACACATGTTAACAGCAGATGTGGCCTCCCACACACACCATTTCTGTGAAGACAATCCCTATTACAATAGCAACAGTCTACAAATATACCTGCACTACATACGTGATATCCCCTTGCACTGAGAGGTTGGGACTATTGGGGCTGAAGGGCTCCACTCTATGTGCAGGACATATGGTGAACATATATGTATAAATAAGTATACATATATCCATATAGATGTGTACACATATACATATCTTGCTTAATGTATGACAACAGTTTTACACATATGTGCCTGTGTTCCAGCCTCTGTCCTCCACCTACATACCAGGCTTTGTACATATGACATGCTGTCAGGGGTTATGTAGTGGGCTGTGTGTATGTCATGCTGTCATTCCTGCCATCACTCCACTGCTGTCATGTACCCCACACATATTTGGGGGTTGGGGCCATATATGTGTGTGGGTTTCACCTACACAATACATGTGTGCCCTAATGCACTCCAGAGGCCTGTGTATGTAACAGTGGTATAGGGCCCAATATTAGTGAGTGTAGGGAGGGTGCACCATGACTAACCTAGGCTGTTACAACATCTGTGGGTATCTGGGATAAGCTGCCATAAGGTATCTGGATGTACTTTACCATACAATCCATCTTCGGTAAATGCAGGTCTTTTTGTAACCACAAAAAAACTGAGCAATACTGGTATAATAAAAAAACAAAAAGTAATCCACATATGGTGTTAGCTGTTTATTCGTACCAAACAAGCATCTGGTACCTCGGCATATTGCCTTCAAGGATAATTATCATGATGCACCAACATATTTTTATACCAAGTGAACCATTGAAAACACCAATTAAATAATTATATAATTATATACATTTAAATATTAAAGGGACTATTCAAATACTCCTGCTGCACATCAAATGCATCAACAATATAAAATTGTCAAGATGTCATGACAACATTTATACAGTCATAATATTTGCCTCCAAATTTAGACCCCAGGGTATAAAGTACCATCATTTAAAATGAATCTGCTTTCCAAGCTATGTAGCCTATACTTTAGATCACCACCTCTAATATTATAAGGGCTGGCAAGTACACTAAAAAATAATGTATTATTATTACCCCCATGAAACCTGTAAAAATGTTCTCCCACTGGACTATTAAAATTCTGATTTCTGATGTCTCCCAAATGTTCTAGAATTCGAGCTTTTACTGCCCTCTTAGTTTGACCAATGTACCACTTGGTTGGGTTGCATCCACAACCTATTATATACACAACTCTGTACGAATTGCAAGAAAATCTGTTGTTGTTTTCAAATTTCTTGCCATTAACTGAAGTGCCTGACAGATTTTTTACAAACTTACAAACCTTACATCGCCCACAAATATACATGCCTACTTTAGTAGATTCATCATTCCAAAATGGTCTATTAAGCAGTTCCTTCATATTAAGGTATCTTCCATAGGAGGACCTTATTAACCCTGGAAATAAATCACCCACTGTGGGATCTAAACACACAATATGCCATAATTCCTGTATCAAACTCCTCATTATGTTAGAAAATGCTGAGTATTTAGCTACAAAGAATAGCTCTTTGGCTACACAGTTAGGCTTCAGATTACTACTTACATATTCTTTTCTGCTGATATTGCACTGCATCATCCAACAAGATCTTATCATAATCCTTTTGTATCTACCTGTCCCTACTCTGTAAGAGAAAACACTCCTTACATGCTTGATCAGACGTGTTCCTGACAATACGCCTGAATTCTCCTACTGGAAGTGAATTCAATAAATGTGGGGGGGGGTGCATACCTTCTGCGAACAAAAAGTTGTTCACAGCAGTCGCTTTCCTAAATGGTCTAAACTGAATACTATAGTCATTCCCTACATAAAATTCAACATCCAAAAACTGAATCTGGATATTGCCCATAACCAAAGTAGACATTAGTCCATGAAAGTTTGTGTTTAATTCAGAAATAAAATCTTCAAACTCTGATGACTGGCCCTTGCAGACAAAAAAGAGATTATCAATAAATCTCTTGTAGCATATTACTTTTGTCTTCCAATGAACAATTTTGCCAAAAAGCCCATGTATAACACAGCATAACTGGGTGCATACGACGCACCCATTGTACCTTTCTTCTGTAAATATATCCTGTTGTTACACTTAAAATAGTTGTGAGTTAAACAGAACTCCAATAATCTAATGACAAAAGTTGTCTTTGGGCCTTCACCCAGCACATCCTGGACTGCTTCCAGACCATTCTTGTGCTGTATGGATGTATATAAGGAACTGACATCTACTGTAGCCCTATAGTAGTCATCCTGCCACTTAATGTTAGAAATAATCTTACATAGATCCTGGGTATTTTTCACGTGAGAAGATATCCTAGATAAATATTCCTTCAACACAGAATCTATGAAAATTGCCACATTGTACACAAAAGAGTGGATGCCAGAGACAATCGGTCTCCCGGGGGGTCAAATTTTCATGTATTTTGGGTATGGCATAAAAGTAAGGGTCATAAGGATCCTTAATTATCAATTTTTTAACATCTTCTCCTGATAACAAACCTAACCTTTCGCCTCTTTCCAAAAATCTCACTCAACTCACTGTTATATTCACTTACAGGATTACTGGACAACACTATATAATCTTCTTCTTTGTCCAATAATTCACAAACCATCCCATCATATTGTTTTCTCGACATAATGACCCAATTTCCCCCTTTATCGGCCTCCTTAAAGACCAAGTCCCTCAAACATGTTCTTAATTTCCTCAGCTTTAACCACTCTAACCGTGTAAGGTTAAACCTGGGTTTGTACTTTACAAAATTACTATATGCAAATTCAACATTCTTCAGTAACACCTGTTCAAAAAGACTAACAGCTGTTGACCATTTGGGGGGCCTAAAGTGACTTTTAACATCTAATAAGGGAACAAGAAATCTAGAATAGCCAGTGTCAAACATACATTGACTTACATTTTCATGTTCATCATAGCAATCATCATAATCATAAATCAACATATTCATCAATGAATTGTCTACTTCATTTTCAAATGACTCTACATCCAAAATATCAGGCATATCGTTATAAGTAGTAACATGCACTGTTTTTTTCAAAGAACACCCTCAGGTGTAATTTCCTACAAAAAGTTTTGGCTTCCATCATTACCTCAGCCAAAGTAGGAATTTTTGTGGGCACAAATTTAGTTCCCCTCTTTAAAATACTAATTGCATTTTCTGTTAACGATATGTCAGACAAATTTACAGTTTTTAACTCCTCATTATTATAAGCAGGTTCAAAAGGGCCATTTTCAAAGTCATTACATATATCAAAACATCTTAGTGTCTCTTGCCTTTTCTTCCATTCTTCCGACCCTTGCGTTGGTTGTCTTTCGTGGCGAAATGTTGTTGTTGGCCCCGGAAGAAAAATGAGAGGAACCTGAAGCATTAACATCATCCAAGTTCTCAAAAGAAACACTCTTCTTAGAGAGCATTTCAACTGAAGAAGCCGACGAGCCCCTTAAACTTGAATTCCAGCTGGCATTGTCTGTCCTTCCACGACGTTGGTTTAGTTGAATACATGATCCACGCTGCCAAGAGAAAATGATTCCGCTCCTAAAGTCCTCCAAATCACGTATCAATTTTCTCTTCTTACATGCCAAAACATTCACTCCCACCTTGTCCAGTTCTTTTTTAATCTCACACATCTTGCTAGACAGCACACTACTAGATAATTCATTCTGTAGTTTAGGTTGCATTTCAGTAATTTGATCATGCAGCTTACCAGTAGTTTGAGTGTTCCACTTAACCAAAATACAGAGCCATTCCAAAGAACAACACACAACAGCTTGCTTCCATTCTTCCTGTAGATCTTGTTCTTCCTTTTGAAAATCACATGCAGGAAGCTGATTAATTCTTAGACCCCATGGAGCAATATTCAGTTCAATATATTTCTCCAAAAGCTTGGTATCATAGTAGAGATTGATCTCTTTT
Source organism: Protopterus annectens (assembly GCF_019279795.1). NCBI lineage: Eukaryota > Metazoa > Chordata > Ceratodontiformes > Protopteridae > Protopterus > Protopterus annectens. The sequence goes on along the minus strand of NC_056731.1, from coordinate 873,261,896 downwards.
GCCATCAACCTCTGTAAATCTCCATATTGCAGGCTAATGTCAGCGTCTTCAGAAATAGACCATGGATCATGTGCCACCAGTTTAGCCTCCCTTTCTCACACAAATTCAGTGAACAACATAGCCCCTGCTACGCCAGCAGTTCGACAATCACCTGATACACCTTCTACCATGTTGTAACCACAAAAAACTGAACAATACTGGTATAATAAAAAAAACAAAAAGCAATCCACAGATGGTGTTAGCTGTTTATTCATACCAAACAAGTATCTGGTACCTTGGCATATCGCCTTCAAGGATAATTATCATGATGCACCAACATATTTTTATACCAAGTGAACCAATGGAAACACCTCATCTTCATCCAATTAAATAATTATATAATTATATACATATAAATGCAGGCCTACTGCCTCCTGCCGCACAGGATGTTCTGTTTGTCAGTGTGATTGTGATGGTGTCAGGTATGCCTTGTTATGTCAAAGATACATCCCATGGTGTCAATTGGGGGTCTGTATCCCCTAGGAATTGTGTACAGAGTGTAGATAGAGGCTGCTGACCTATACATCTGCATTACATACTGTTGATTGTCTGGTATGCTGTAGCACAGTCTGTCATTACTAATGTACTACTTGAAGGCCTCGGTCTGGACAGCAACATATGTCGACCTTTCCAGACTACTTTCATAGTATTACTGTTTCGCAGCTGCATTACACTGTTCGCACGGATGTCAGTGTCTAAACAGCTAAATGACATGGCATATACAACTGTTATAGTACACAAATAAAGCTTTCACATTCATTTATGCACACCTGTGTGTGATGTTATACCCTTTGATATCCCTGTGGGTATATGTTGCAGGCTATGAATGTCATTCATATGGGTGGGTCATACAGTTTCCAGTTGGTAAGGTGGTGACTGTAGGAATACTGGCTGCTCCATATTGTGTGCATGTACTACATATGTATATTACTGTACAAATCTCTGTGTGTGTGTATGTATAGTTACATATATATCTATATATGTGTGTATATATATATAATATATATATATATATATATATATATATATATATATATATATATAGTATCTGCATATATGTTCATAGGTTCATAGGTTCATACTAGGCTATCTGCCCGAGGGCATTTACAAGCCTAGCCCATAGTTTTGTGGCTTACGCCACCCCTTTAGTTTGGAGAAACTATGCCCATTATTTTGCTGTGCCTCTGTCGAGCAGTGACACTGAGGTAATCCCTGGGGTATATCTGCGATCTCCCATCCATTGGTCAAGATTCCTCTTGAACAAGGCCAGCGAGGTACTCTGCCTCACATATACTGGGATTTTGTTCCACAGCATAGGGAGTCTTTGGGTGATGAATCTATCCCTCCAGCACGTACTATTAATAACCGTGTTGAGGTTTAAGTCTCCCGCCCTTGTGGCTCTGAGGGATCTAGATTTTTTGAGGTGAAGCATGTTCATCAAATCTGGATTTGACATGGCCTTGTATGTCAGGCACAGGTCACCTCTGAGCAAGTGGTAAGCAACTGAATAGAGCTGGAGTTCTTTCAGTCGGGCAGCATAAGACAGATTTTTGAGACCCTTTATCCTTTTGGTGAGGAACTTTTGTGGCCTCTCCAGCTGCTGCAAGTGTCGGGTCAGATACATTCCGAATAGGGCATTGTACTCAATCATTGGTCTGATGAGTGATGAGTATAGGGAGACTATGACCTCCCTTGATCTAGATGTGAATCCCTTCATGATAAGGTGGGCAATGTAGAAGGTCTTCCTAACTACTTTAGCAATATGAGTGTCGAATGAAAGGCTACTGTCAACCTGGGTCCCCAGGTCCCTGATAACTTCTTCTGTGCTCAGTGGATTGCCACCTATATGGTAGCTAGGGGTAACCTTGTTTTCCCAAGGGTATGACTATGCATTTCTTGGCATTTAACTTTAGGCCATGGCTCTGGCACCAGTTATCCATTTCTGTGAGACCCTTCTGAAGGATATCTGTGTCAGATGTGTTTTCGACTATGGCGCCCAGTTTGCAGTCATCTGCAAACTTTGTCAGCCATAACCCTCCTGTGTTTGCTTGTACTTCAGAAAGGTAGATGCCAAACAAGAGTGGGCCCAGGACTGAGCCCTGTGGGACACCACTTGTGACAGGCTTTGAGTCTGACATGGCGCCAGCAACTCTGACCCTGTGGATTCTGTCACTCAGCCAGTTTGCAACCCATCTTGTGATGTATGGGTTTACATTTAAGCTGATGAGTTTTTCAATGATACCCGAGTGGGGTATTGTATCGAAGGCCTTCGCCAGGTCGAGGTAGGCTGTATGGACTGCCTTTCCCTCATCAATGGCCTTGGTGACTGTTTCGAAAAAGTCAACCAAATTTAAAAGGCATGATCTGCCTTTGACAAAGCCAAACTGGGTTGGATCCAAAGTCTGCAAATTCCCTATGTCTTTATTTATGAGATCCATTATGATCCTCTCCATGGCTTTGCAGATAAGGCTTGTCAAGCTAATGGGACGGTAATTTCCAGGGTCGGTGGATGCACCGCCTTTGTGAAGTGGGACCACAGTCGCTGTGCGCCACTCCCTGGGTATGTATCCGGAGGTGAGACTAAGATTAAACAGCTGTCCTAACTGCGGGTTTAATTCCTCGTTGAGTTCGGAAAGCACACAGCCGGGGACACCATCAGATCCCATGGATGCTGTGTTTTTTGCCTTGGAGAGAGCAGTTCTCACCTGGGCGTTAGAGATGTTTGGGGGGCTACAATCATTTGGTATAGATATCTCTCCTTTTGGGGAGGGGAGAAGTTTGCACTGAACCTGTCAGCCCGTATGTTGGCAATGTCTGTAGGATCAGTAATCTTCCCATCATTTTGAACTAATTCTGAGCATATCTGGGAGTTTCCTCCCAGGTTTCTAGCATAGCTAAAGAATGCCTTATGATTGTCTTTTGAGTCCTTAGCTATTTTTCTCTCAAAATTAGCTTTGGATGATTTTATGAGAGCTCTTAGCTTTTTACTTATAGTGATCAGCGGTGTCTTACCTTTTAAGGATTTTGCTCTATCTTGTAGTAGCTTCCTCCTTTTGTTGTAGAGTTTGTTTATGGCTGGGGTCCACCAGACTGGATGCTTTCCTTTGGTACAAAGAGTCTTTGTTTTGCTTGGGATTGCCTGATCCATGCAGCCCTGCAGGTGCTGGTAGAAGGCATTTGTAAGTGATTCAGCGGCTTGAGTAATGTTTACCGCTGGCTCGGGGGCCTTAAAGGAGACCACACTAGTCTTTAGAAGTGTGAAGTCGGCTTTCGAGAAGTTCTTTACTGTGGTCTTTTTTATTTCAGGTGGGGGTGGGATGAGGACCTCCAGCGAGATTAGTTTGTGATCTGATCTCACCAGTGAGGGGTATACTTCTGGTGTTGAACATTGTGCTCCCATGTTCGTGATGATGAGATCAAGTATGTTTTCTCCTCTTGTGGGGATGGTGACTAGTTGTTCCATGGCATTTGAGTTTATGATGGCCATGTCATGTCTGGTCCTGGTTATGGGATCTGTACCACTTGGTACTGTATTGCAGGGAGGTCGTGCTTGGCTGGGGGGTATACCTATTCGTACCAGACGTGTATTGTGTGGGACCTCTCAACCCCATTAACGTTGCATGAGGACATATACGTTTTGTTACCTCCTGATTATCTACAGATGTATGTCTGTATATACCTATGTATATATATATATATATATATATATATATATATATATATATATATATATATATATATATATATATATATATATATGTACCTGCTGACATATATATATTACCTGTCGTATATATTTAGACGTATATGTGGACATTTTTATCTATAGATGTAGGCATTTGCATGTTTATATGTTCATACATATTGATATTGTTTTTATATATATATATATATATATATATATATATATATATATATATATATATATATATATATATATATGTTGTAACCGTTTAGACATTAATATATTTACTCACACATACATTCTCTGTACTGTTGAATGACTGGGCTGGATGATATGTTTGTGAATACATCAAGGGTATGTATATCTGAGATGTCTTAGTTGTAAATCACTTTGGCTATGGTGTGCTGGGTCCTGGGTTTGTTCCTAGCAGAGGCTGCTTATATTTTTGCTAGGCAGAACAAGGGCCGTTGGATACAGTGTGATTAAGGTACTTTTGAGCAGCTGTAAGCAGGTTTGCATGGGGATAAGCACTGCCTACACAAGTTAAGCAATTTAGAAGCTTACTGGGTATAGGACACTGTAACTGGAAATTAGCACTGCTTACCTCCACAGAAACAAGTGCACATGGCCTTAAACTTGCTTACTAGTGCTTACATATGCTTACTACTACTTCTTGCTGCTTAACCTAACTACTGCTTTATGCATAATGATACTGACACCTCACATGTGCATTTCCAGCAGTACTCCAGGTCATATATATATATATATATATATATATATATATATATATATATATATATATATATATATATATATATATATATATATATGTTCTTTCATGGCAGCAGTACTCCAGTTCATATATATATGTTATTTCATGGGTTATGCAACATACATATTACTCATAACGTGCTTTGCCATGGGAAATGGTATGTCTCAGTTACCTTCCTGTTCCCCCCCCTCCTTTCTCGCTTACATCCATGGGGCGGTCCCATTAGAACGGGTCCATCCAACCCCGGCATGCCTCGGCCCATAATATCTTATGCATCATTCCCTCCACCCCCTCCCTCCTCCACATCAATAATCCTTCCTACAGGTTCCATCCGAATCTCATCACACCACTACACATTGCCCACTCTCCACTTCTCGGGACCCATCATGTAAGTTGTCTCACCCCATGGATCTTCAGGGTTCCCACACATTCAGTCCACAAACATATGTATCCTTCTTTGCTTACCTGTGAGGTATGGTATGTTACCCCGAGAACTCTTTTTAGCAGAATTTCTGGGGTCGTCCAGCTAGGGATGAACATGCATTTGTTTAAGAGTAGACTTTGCAGGTTGACACTGTTTCTCCCACTGGGTCTATCCTGCCAGTAGTCTGGGTAGCAGTGCTGTGCAACGCTTAGCGGTGCTTAATATTCAATTTGCATGATATTTGCCTTTTGGCATTGATGTCTTCTTCATTACATGTTATATATGTGTCTTGTAGCATTGATTCATGTGTACGTATGCTGTATGGGGTCCTGGGAACTTCAACACTTTATTGCGATAACACCTCATGTCTGGCCTTACTGCAGTACTCCAATTCACATATTATTGTGCTGTGGCAGGTTATACAACATCACAGTGTACATAGGTTCATTTCACATGTTCAGTTTGATTTTCCTATGGTGAGGATTTGTTTGTTGACCCCTCACTCTTATGCATTTTTGTGATGGCTTAGTGGTTAACTACTGTAGTGTAGAGGGTCCTGGGTTCGAACCTTGCAGAGGCTGTTTATTTTGTTGCTGGGCAGTACATGCGCTGTTGGGTGCAGAGGGATTAAGGCACTTTAAAGCAGTTGTAAGCAGGTTTGAGCAGAGGTAAGCACTGCTAACCTCCGGTTACAGTTTCTTACACTCAGTTAGCTTCTACATTGCTTAATCTGTGTGGGCAATGCTTACCCCCACACAAATGCACTTAAACATGCTTACTAGTGCTTATATATGTTTATTACTGCTTATTTGTGCTTAAACCTGCTTACTAGTGCCTTATTCATTATGACACTGGCTCTTCACATGTGCATTTAATGCAGTACTCCAGGTCACATTTAAATTTTATTATGTAGGTTATACAGCGAAAAGATGTAAAAATATGTTCATATACAGATTTCACATGGAAAATGATATATGCTGCAGTGATACTCAACCCGGGAAAGCCTGTTCATTAGGCGAATGCTCTAACCACTACACTATTGCTGTGCTGCTTCATTTGCATATATATTCCTTGTTATCCTCTTCAGCCTTTTTAGCTGCTTTACCCGTAGCTAAGCAATGGGCAAGTCCATGCACCTATGGTTAGCTGTACTCGTGGTTTTAAAAAAAATACTACTAGGGTTTCTTCATTTATTTAAGTGTGCTGTTGCTGTTGAACACATGGGGACTGTTGGTGGGGATATGCCGATACTTATAACTGGTCTCGCTCTTTATTTACACATTCTTCTTTTTTACTTTGCAGCGGCATGTTTATTCTGAGAGCTCTGCTCTCAGACAAGCCCCCTGCACTCGTCTAAATTCCATGTAGCATTAGGAGTTCAGGCAGTGCGCCTTTATTAATATGCATGGTGCGCTGACTTCCTCCTCTTAAACTGCTGCTTCCATGCAGGACTAGATTAGTCTTGCATGGAAGATTAGTAAATCCAGGGGATAGTGTAATATGATTTGCATTTCTCAATTAGCCTATGATTTCAATCTACCTATTGTGAAACAAAACCAGATAAAACTCATAATGTAGTCTAAATGTGCTCACAAGTTGCAGAGTCAATCAACAAGAAAATTATACTCACTGAAGACTAAGCTATGTACTCCTAAACAGAAGTATGTAAATTATAAGATACATTTTGAAAAAAGGGACATCCTTGAAAGTTTATGTAGAACACCATCACTAGCTGTGTGTGTGTGCTGATCCAGTGACCAACTCTGAAAGAACTAGATTTTTTTGCATCTTTGTACAGGTCAGGAGCATCCATATTATCTATTTGGGTGAGCACGTGTTCATACCCCTGGAGGCATTCAATAACTTGAATCAGCCCTTTAAGATGATAAACACACATTTCACTACTGTACAGTTTGGCTGGCATTCAGTTGTACATCCCCTCAGAAAATGTGGTGAAGGGGATGGTGAAGAGGAAATATACTGAGCAGAATCTCTCTCTCGGTTATATACAGAACTAAATCGTATGCAAGTTACTGTTTCACACATGATCATTAATTTCACCTTCACAATAAAGTGATGATTTAATAAATGCTTCAACTTTATCATTTTTGGATGAAGGGCTGGTTCAGAATGCTCCATTTCTGCCAGTTAAAATACATACTAATCCCTGTAATGTCAGACACACTTCTTGACTTGTGATGATGAGCAGTGCAACAAGTTCAAGTATGTTTAATTAATTTAAACCTGATAATGGCATACTGAATATGGATCACTGTATTTTCCATTTATTTCATTTGTAAGAGGGCTAATATCAATATTAACTCATTGAAGCCCAAAACGCCTTTTTCTACATTTCCAGTTCATACCCATAACTATTTATCATGTCCAGGACTTTTTGTGGTCTGGCGTCTTTAACTAAGCAACATACCAGCTAATAATATGTAACATTAATTAGAAAGTACAAGGAGATATTAACAAAATGACACTAAGATTGTTAATCTAAAATGTGCTACAGTAAAGAAATTAATCACAATTTGCCACTTATTATTCATATTCTAATAAATGTGTTTATATTTTCATAACTGAGACCTCTACATGTTAACAAGGGGTACAGTGATATATGCCATGGTTTGAGAAAGGGAAATTATTTGTCAATGTCTATTTATATAGCATTATACCTGAGACATTGCTAGCTATTTGTTAGTAACTGTGACAATGTGAAATACTGGATGTGTAACATATGACAGTATAGCTAGCTGGTGTTTTGTAAAGAATTTGTATATCAAACTGATTTCTACAGGTGCTTGTGCTGAAAATGTATTTGTAAAGTTGCTTGTGTTAAAAAATGTACCAACAGTGGGTCCTGCCAGACAGAAAATAAATACACCTGTATGTCAAACTGTACTGTAACTGTTGAAATTAATATATTGTAACAAAGGATACTGGAAGGGAAGAGGTTAATCTCAGTCCAAATGACTTTGAAAAATAGTCTGAAATTTAATTACTTGGTTTAGGCCATAAAAATTGTATCTTACAGTTCTGACTGAGCCAGAGACAAAATGTCTGTGCAAAGCAAGGCTTAGTAGCTCTGTAGGAAGAGTGGAAGTGTTAAAATTGTTTTACAGCTTCCAGATGCTGTGACACATGTTAGCAAAGCTCTATGTGTGTATTGTGAGACATATGTGCAAGATGCTGGCTCAAATTTCTAGTAAATGGGGTAGTGTGGGAGCCAGAGTTAAGTGACTAGATGTAATGTCATTCTATAGCCAGCACTGAAATTATATTTACGTATTAGAGGGAGATGTCACTCAACAATCAGCACTCTGTTTTGGAACTGACAAGGCCACTCATCCACATCATCTTGCGTTGCTGTAGTAAGTAACTTCATTAGGAAATAGTAATTCTTTAATCACTCAGGAAAATATAGTGAGATTAGTTAGGTATTGCTTTTCTGCATCTGTGTGAATCTTTCCATCTGTGTTATTTTTCATATTTCCTGTGAATGAAACTCTGGTGTTTATTGTAAATAGATATTCAGTATGTTCATGTTCTTTTATTATTTATTATTAAATATATGTTAAATGTTTCATTGTGGTTGGTCTTTTTAAGAAATATTTAACTTTTGAGAGTACTTATATTTATTTGGTGACACTACGGCCACTCCTGAAAGCCTTGCTGCATTGGTCAAACACTACCATTTGTATTAGTATTAATTTTACTCAGTATAACTGGGTACCCTTGTAAGACCCTTAGAGCAGCTGGCTGGTGGCAATGTAACTACCTTATAGTCTGGGCAAAGGGTAGCAGAGTTCCTTGATTACTGGCCAAGAGGAGGGATGTCACAGTAATCAAGAAAATAACCAATATTTCCATATGTACTTCATACTTCAAAAGTTAAGTAACTTACAAACTGCTGCATGACATCATGTGAAATCTTAGATTTTGTTGAATAAAATTATCTTTGATATTTGCACTGAGGGCTGCACATCTTTAAAGATACGTAATGTTATTTTTATTGCTAATTATACAATTAAGCATATGTTTTCATATTTCACAATAAACATATATTCATAGAGGAATGTATTGTTGTCGTGTGACAGCTGAAGTCTGGTTAACAAAAATGTTCTAACAGTATATATTTAGGTTGTACAGTTTTCAAGATATGAGAATTTGTTTGTGAAACTTTAGCAAAAAATATAATGTGGAGTTCATGTGCATTATAATACAGTATTTACAGGAAAACTATGAATTCATTAATTATTATCACTGTAAAGAATAATCCTTACTGATAGCATTGCTGTTTGTGCAGTTTTAATAGCTTTTACTGATCACAGAATATTTATATTTATCTATCTTATGCTTTTTAAGTTTATTTTTCAGAAAGTACTGAAGAAAGCAAGTTGTATGTAGATTGCTAAAGGTATGACATTCCACAGCACATAGATGTTAATGAGTTAAAGGAGTACAATGGGTTTCTAAAATGCATTCTTCAACTTCTCTGCCCTTTTCCTCCCTATTTACAGCTTCCTGTATAAACGAACAACAATGCAGCATTTAAAAAATTTAAATTCCCCTTACTTCTCAATAGAAGCGTACTTTAGTGTAAAGGGATGGTTTCACTTTCAAAAACATTCTCTTGAGTTTCAGTTAAGCTTGCTGGAGTCCCCCAATTACAGATATCATCACGGCCAGGCAGTGGAGGTATTTTTTTTGAACAGTTCCCTCTCCCGAAGTGACATCACCATGGCCGGCCTCTGAGTCTCAGTTAAACAATGAAACCCACCCATTCTGTGATGTCACAGCTGCCTTGTCCTTCCCCCAGCCTTGGAGTGCTCAAATACAGCTACAGGAGGTAGGGAAGTTCTTTTCCTGTTGGTGTTTCTAGTACACAGTATTTTGCAATAGGAACCTGTTGTGCGAATCTTTGCCTGCATCAGCTTATCTTCATGGCCTGATTAATTTGCGTGTCAACTTTTTTAAAACCAGCTGTCTAAATCACAAAAGTTGCAGCTTAATTTCTTCTGCCTTGTCTTCTTTTAGTGAGAATAAGGCTTTACAACTTGCCGGTTTTGTGCTTTTGCTGTTGTATTAAGATTCACGGTGTGCACATGGTCTTGGTTGCTAATAGCAACAGATTTCTTTTTGTTGCTGCAAATGTTTTTTCAATAGGTGCATGTGTTTTTGTGCGCATAGCTGTGTGATCATGATCTAGCTAACCCTTTTTTTATACTCACTAAGCTGTTTTTTTATGTAACACTCACTAAATAGCTTAACGAGTGTAACACAAAGGCTAACTAGATCGTGATCACACAGTTATGCATACAAAAACACAAGCTGCTGTGGTCAATAACTGTTAGCGGCAACAATCCATGCTACCTTAAGCTAACTAGTGTGAGCTATTCATTCTTTGCAACTATTTACTATGGAATGTAGAAGGTGATTTTATCGTGCAGGTCTACAGCATTGAAATTGCACATGACCATATGGCTTTGTCGTACTGTTAAAGGAGTTGTTGTGGTACTTAGATTTGCTAGCCTCATTTCAAGCTAATGTTTTATTATGAAACTTAATTGTTTTCATCTGTGTGTGGCAGATTACTTTGATTGGCAGATAATGATAGTTGCTGAATACAAAGGTTCATTTTTAAGTGCTGCTTTGTGTCAGTTTCTAGTACAGTATCAAAAGCTTTCCATCAAAAACGAGCTATAAAAGTGTCCGATCACAAGCGTGTTTTTAAACACCGCACGTTTTAATCTTGTTGGATGCACATGTTCTCTCCTGACAAAGGAAACCAAGTGGAAGTTCATTTTTTCAAGTCTATTGTTCTGCAGTTTAGTATATTGAGTAGTGCCAGCCCATGATGAGTACAGTACATTCCTGGAAGGCACATGAGCTGTGAAATAGTACATAGTGTTTTTGTTTTTTCATAGGTGGACAACACATTAGTGTTGTTTGTAATACACTGCAAGGTAGATCATTCAGGATTAGAACATAGTAAGAATAAAAGTACAAACTACATTCTAGCCAGTAAATGTACAACTGTTTGCACTTATTTTTAAAATCGTTTTTTTCTCAAAACTTGCATTTTATCTGTCTTTGGCCTAGCACTCTTGTGTGGGGTCATTTACTGCACTGTTATAACTTGTTGATATTTGTGAACCGCTGCTATCTCTGAAAAAACAAGAAAACAAAAAAAATCTTGCTTTTTTCCCACTTTTCTGAGATTTAAAAAAGTTCAGTTACAGGCTTGCTGTTCTTGAACTGTTTGTAAGTTTCTGTGAGGCAATTTTTTGCTTGGGCTAAAGGAAAGTCTCTCTGTAGATCAGTGGCAGTGAAAAACATTGAGCAGCCTGCCTGCCCCTGTGGGAGTGGTTACTGACTTGAAACTGTAGTTTTATTGGCCATTTTGGGTCAATTCCAAAACTCCTTCATCTTCCTCTCTTAAAACCCTCTTTGCGGTTTTGGCGTTTGTGCATAGCGCAGCTTACGGCAGCGCCTAATTGGGTTTAAACTATTCCTGGCTCCACAAAGTCTGCTCTTCACTTTTTCACTTAGAACTGCTCTATCTCTCAATTTAAACACCATATTCTCATTCTAAGGTCCTTCACTGGTCCAATTAAGTAATCCTACAAGTTAGCACTATTAAACCATAAGCACTACTTACTCTTATACTCTCTACAATTACCCTGTCCTCTATTGGTCCGTCTTAAATTCAGTTTCCCTATATTACTCTAGCATGTCCAAAGGTCAGTCAATGGTTTCCTCTCCAGTCCAGCTGGTGAATCTGGGAATTTTGAGGCAATGTTACAACTGTCTCGTACACGGACAACCCTCTCCTCCTCCAAACAGGTTCAAATATATGTGAGAGATGCAACTATTTAGCCAAACTGGAGGCTGAACTCTCTCATCTCAAAACTGGTGTAACCAGTCAGGAGGAGAAGGTAACATACAACACAATTCCATTATCACATAGTCCCACCACATCAGCGAACTTAACACATAAATACACAAAAACATACTCGGAGGCTCTAAATAAAAATCTACCTAAGCAACAGAGACCTCCAAAGCAGACATCCAAGCAAACGCTACCTCAAAACAAAACACACACAACACATAACCCACAAAGTCAGTTGTCCAAGCAGCCACAGCCCTTAAGGCTGAATAACACACCTGATACTCTTGTTATAGGTGACTCTATTGTCAGACACACTGACGTCCCGCTCACCAGGCTGAATAAAGAGAAGGTCATGGTGAGCTGCCTGTCGGGTGCTAGGATCCGCCACATAACGCAAGCACTCAGGTCACTCCAAAGCAAATACAAATATGACTCAGTCATTGTACATGCTGGTGTGAATGACCTGAGATGTACCTCCCTGGACTACATGAAAAGAGACATAGAGGAGCTCTCTGATCATGTAGCCCAGGCTGGTATGACCCTGACCTTGAGCAGCATCTTACCCTCACCTAGAATGATGCCACAGTACAAAGACAAAATGATTGATTTTAACAATTGGCTAAAATTTTGGTGCCATTCAAAGGGGATCCAGTGTCTGTCAGCCTGGGATGACATGCTCGACAAGCCGTTGCCGCTAGGGACGGCTTGCACCTGTTACCACTGGGCTTTCGAATATTGGCAAAGGCTCTTGCCACCCCCATAGTGCCTTTTTTAGGTAAGGCTCAAAAGTCAAACCCACCCCCATAGACAGCACAAGGAACAAGAAACTAAGGGTAATGCTGCTAAACACCAGAAGTCTTAACCTCAAGATGCACACTCAAGCTCTCCTCAGTATGGAGAACATCGATATCTGTGCAGTGACAGAAACCTGGTTCAAGGCTCCAGAGAGCACCCCAGCACTACCAGGCTATACCTCATATCATGCTTTTCGGCCCCAAAACCCAGACCGAACCACAAAAAGGAGGGGAGTTTCCATATTTATCAAGGATATCCACACCTCCAGGTTAGTGACATTGCACGGTATCGGAGACCATCCATGTGCAACTAACAGTGGGCAAGACTGCTTTTCAGTTTATAGCATCCTATAGACCACCACTCTCTCAAAGTCAGGAATCCCACTCGGCTTTCCTGAAAACATTGGAGAACATGAAGATCTCTCCGAACACCATTATATTGAGCGACTTCAACTACCCAAACATTGACTGGGAGCACTACTCAAGCCCCAGCACCTTAGCCCTAAGGTTCCTGGAAATTATAAACTCAGATGCTATGGAACAACTAGTCACCACTCCCACAAGAGGGGACAACATACTAGACCTGATCATTACCAACATGGGGACTCTATGCTCCACACCAGAAGTATATCCCTCATTGGTAAGATCAGACCATAAATTAATTTCACTGGATGTCCACATCCAGACCCCACTCCCAGCCCAGAAAACCACAGTGAAAAACTTCTCAAAAGTGAACTTCTCACGTCTCAAAACTGAAGTGGAATCCTTCAAGGCCCCAGGGCCAGTGAAAACTATGGCCCAAACTGCAGAATCCTATATAAACGCATTCTATGGACATCTCCAGGAATGCATGGATCATGCTATCCCAAACAAAACCAAGACCCAATCATCCAAAGGCAGGCATCCAGTCTGGTGGACCCCTGCCATAAATAAACTGTACAACAGAAGGAGGAAGCTACTACATGATAGAGCAAAATCCCTAATAGGGAAGGCATCTCTGATCAGTACTAGCAAAAAATTACGATCCCTCATAAAATCCTCCAAGGCCAGCTTCGAGAGAAAAATTGCACAGGACACCAAAGACAATCATAAGGTTTTTTTCAGTTATGTTAGAAACCTGGGATGCAACTCCCAGACTTGTTTTGAGTTGATTCTAAACAACAAAAAATACACTGAACCCACAGACATCGCCAATAGCCTGGCAGACAGGTTCAGTGCAAACATCTCCACCCCCTCCCCCCCAAAAGAGCAAGTATCTATCCCAGCAGAGGGCTGCCTCCCAAACATCTCAGATGCTCAGGTGAAGGCTGCCCTCTCCAAAGCAAAAAACACTGCTTCCATGGGACCAGATGGCGTCCCAGGTTGTGTCCTACATGAACTCCAAGAGGAACTAATCCCTCAAATAAAACAGCTATACAATCTCAGCCTCACCACAGGATATGTGCCCACAGAATGGCGTACAGCAACAGTGGTCCCACTCCACAAAAGTGGAGCCTCTACGGACCCTTGAAACTATCGCCCCATAAGCCTGACTAGCTTAGTCTGCAAGGCTATGGAGAGGATCATCATGGAGCTCATAAACAAAGACATTGGAGACCTACAGATACTAGATCCTACCCAGTTCGTCTTTGTCAAGGGCAGATCCTGCCTTTTGAACCTGGTTGACTTTTTCGAAACAGTCACCAAAGCCATAGATGAAGGGAAGGTAGTCCACACAGCCTATCTGGACCTTGCAAAGGCATTTGACACAATACCCCACTCGGGCATCATAGATAAGCTATCCAGCTTAAATATAAACCCCTATGTCACAAGATGGGTCGCAAACTGGCTCAAAGACAGAACCCACAGAGTGAGAGTTGCTGGAGCCATGTCAGACTCAAAACCGGTCACAAGTGGTGTCCCACAGGGTTCTGTCCTGGGACCACTCTTGTTTGGTATATACGTTTCCAAGGTACAGGCAAACGTGGAAGGACTATGGCTCACCAAGTTCGCAGACAACTGCAAACTGGGCGCCATAATCAACTCTCCAGCTGACACAAACATCCTTCAAAAAGGTCTCACAGAGACAGATAACTGGTGCCAGCGCCATGGTTTAAAGCTAAATGCCAAAAAATGTATAGTCATACCCTTTGGCAAAAACAATGTGCCCACAAATTACCACATAGGTGGAAACCCATTAAGTACAGAGAAAGTTATTAGGGACCTGGGGACCCAAGTTGGTAGCAATCTCTCCTTTGAAAACCACATTGCCAAAGTGGTTAGAAAGACCTTCCACATAGCCCACCTCATCACGAAGGGTTTCACATCTAGATCAAGAGAGGTAATTGTGCCCCTTTATTCATCCCTCATCAGGCCCATCATAGAATACAATGCCCCTTTTGGGATGTACCTTACCCGACACCTGCAGCAATTAGAAAGACCCCAAAAGTATCTCACCAAGAGGATCAAGGGTCTCAAACAGATGCCATATGCTGCTCGGTTAAAAAACCTCCAGTTCTACTCAGTTGCATACCGCCTACTTCGAGGCAATCTATGCCTGACATACAAAGCTATGTCAAATCCAGAATTAATGGACATGCTCCACCTCAGTAAATCTAAATCCCTTAGAGCCACACGCTTGAGGGACTTGAACCTCAGCACAGAAATAAATAGAACTTGCTGGAGGGACAGGTTCATAACCCAGAGGCTCCCTTCGCTCTGGAATAGAATTCCAGTTCATGTGAGGCAGAGCACCTCACTGAATCTCTTCAAGAAGAATCTCGATAAGTGGATGGGGGATCGTAGGTTTGTCCCAGGGATTACTCCCGTGTCACTATTAGACAGAGGCACAGTAAACTAAACCTTAAAAAGGGCACAGTATACTCAAATCAAGGGGTGGTGTAAGCCATACAGAATTGGGCTAGGCTTATAATTGCCCCAGGGCAGATAGCCTAGTATGAACCTATGAACCTATGAACCTATGAACTGCAGAAGTGTTTAAATTATAACTAAATTTTGTATGTTGTTTGTAAAAGTAGATGTGCAGTCATCAAGTGATCCTTTGCTGTAAATGAAGTAATGGAAAGTAGTGTGAGTGTGCCTTTGTGTGTGAATAAAGAAACTGTGGCAAGACAAAATGCTCCCTGCTGGACTGGATTGACTGGGTAAAGAAATAATTTATAGAGTAAACAAAACGTGCAACAAGTTAGATATTAAGAAAAATCAAAGCCCTTTATTGTAGATGCACCCTTTTAGTGGATTGTAAAAAATGCTGAGAAGATCACTTTCTTAAATGATGAGCTATTAAGGTCTGTAAGTGAAAGGTTTGAGTTGTTAATGTTATCTGTCCCTGGATACAAGGTTTGATTCCTTCCACTTTCGTTTGCCTAATATGTGCCTGAGCAAATAACTTAACCAGGTAGTTCTTCCTCCCAGGTTTCTCCTGAAAGTGTCAAGTTTGTCCAGTACACTTGCCTGTTCCATACATGGGTACTAAAAAGGGCACTAGATAAAGAAATGTTGCAGCTAGTTCTTTTGGGGACACTGGGGGGTCAGAAAAAGAGCGTATTAAGTGTGAATGTACAAATCAGTTTAGATTTTACATATTGTTTTCTTATCAGAAAGACATGGCTCTGTTTGTTTCCTTGTAGATGCTTTGTAATTGTGTACTTCTAGGAGGGTATAGTCAAGAAGGAGCACAGACATGCAGACAAATGCTCTTGATCAGGTGGTATGTCGCTGTAGTGAAAATTTGCATAAAATACAGTGTAGTGAAAGTCCAAGGACTTGTGTGCAGAGTACTATAGCAAAATTGTGGACTCTTGAGCTTCTGCTTCTCTAATAATTGATATAATTTGTTATTGATGTCAGTACTGTAAGCTGTGCATCAATTAATGTACAAGGGGTTGGCAAGATGGGTCTGCCATGTTAATATTTAGATATTAATAGAGGTATTTATACACTTTTGAGTTTTACATGAGGCTTCCTGTATGCAGTGGAGTAAGTTATTGTTGCTTGTGTGTTGAGTTGAATTGGTGTAGAGTAATATGTATTAATATGGAAAGGTAAGTGAGAGAGGTGTATCTGAAATGGAGCAGTGCACTTACCTGCACCAAGAATGGGGAAGCTTCTGTGCTTCCTTAGTTTGTGAGGCAGTAATGAAATAATCTTGTACTAGTAGTACAAGGTCTGTCTGACATTTGAATACAATGATTTAGCTTTACCAAGGAAATTACTGTGGTCATCTTTTCTTGCTGCCTTGCTTTGTAGTTAATTTGGTAGTCCGAGAGAGAGAATGTTTTGTGGAATGTTCTTTCTGTGGAACATTCCTCTCTAAAACCAGACAGAAAGGAATAGTGTGCCCTTGATAAGAGGATAAAGCCTGATATGTGGTTCATATGGACAGATTGGTAGGCAGATTGGAGTGGACGAAATTCAGTTTTTCTAGGACTAGAAAAGTTTGGCAATGTGCAACTGATGTCTGGACACTGGATAGTCTCATAGAAGACTGGAGAGTGAGTAAGGTGTATTTCCATTTCCAGTTGCCTAGTGCTTGTCTTTTCTGTTAGTGCTAGAAAGAAGAGGGATCCTATCTTTACCACGACTCCTTTCTTTCAGGATGCCATCTTTACCATGTGACTCCTTCCTTTCTTTCAGGGTGCAAATATATATTTTTCTTTAGTTTTTTTGTTACTCTGTTTTTGATACAGACTAATAAAAGCTCATAACCCTGAAACATGGGGTTGGTGTGCCTTTGGTTGCTGTGTGGACCCTTTGGCACTGTAGAGGGTTCTTGAAGACAAATCAAGGTTCAAATGTAAGCCTAGGCTGTCAGAAGCAAAGTTACAAGGAAGGATGTTGCATCCCAGTTGCTTTGGGGGTGTCCTTGGACTTGTTTGGGGTTTTTTTGTTTATTTACAGATGGATGTTTATTTGCTAGCTTTTGTTTACTGGGAATAGCTGACTTGGTTTACAACCTTATTTTTTTCCTTGAAGGCCAGGAGTAAAAACTCCACTCTTATTGATAAATCTACACAGGATATGCAAAGTATTACAATTGTCATACAGATACACAGTACAATAATAATTGTTACCAGCTGCTGACATAACATGTCAGCAGCTGGTAACAATTATTATTGCACTGTGTATGATATGTTAGTTATATACTGATCTGTTAGGTGGTGAACTGTTACACTTTACAAGCTTCTGATTTAAGTATGTAGGTCCAGTATGTTTGAACCTCTGGTTGAACTGGACACTAACTGATCATTAATAAAGTCCAGGAAATGTGGCTGCATTGTTTCCTAGCCTATAGAAGTCTCCCATGAATAGAGTGTTTGGTTGGATGGAGAGTGCCTTCAGTAGGTCTAGGTAAGAGATGTAGCATTCTTGTGACATAGATGATTACCTATAGCTTGCTAAGATATGGTAAGGGACTCTATCCAGGTTATTTGCATGTGGGTAAACTCCAGGGTGTCATCCTGCTCAAACAACATTGAACAATATTGGCTGCTAATGAAGATCGAGACACTCCCACATTTTGTCCCTGTCTCTTGTAGCTGATGGTCTACATGTGTGAAAGGCACATTAGCCCTGCACTGACAGAATACATTCTGTGGCTTTCAACCACGTCTCTGTAAGGGCAGAAATCCAATGTCTGTATTCTCTACAGAGCTTGTAGGTTGTGGAGTTTTTTGTTAAGGTTCTTAGCATTGAACAGTAGCACCTTAAATTACTTCTGATTCTATTTGCATTGTCAGTAGGTTTGTCCCTGTAGTGGTGTGAAATCTGTTCTCAATCTGCGACTGTTTTGTTTAGGAAATCATCATTACTGATTGTGCTACAGAACTTGAAAGTAGTGGTATTATCACATCAGGGAGTACATTTGCTTTTGATGCAGATGGCTGTGGGTTCTACTCCCACAACTTGTAGATGGATTGGTGATATTATGCTGTATTTTAATGGGGGGGGGGGGGGGGCTGCAGTCCTGAGTGTGTCTTTGTTTGTTTGATTTGCCATCCATTCCATATTGCAATGTTACCAGCTTACCATTTTTTTTAAGTAACCTAGGCAATGTATTCTTCTAAGGCATGGGGCACTGACTCTGTAGATGAAACACTGAAATACAGAGTTGTTTGCTTGAAGTAACCTATTCATTAGTTACAGCTCTCTTTAATGTGGAATTACTCAGATTAATTTTACTACTGCACAAATTGTGCTTATTAACTGATACTGAGTAACCTTTTTTGGTTGAAATGTTCTGAAATTTACAGTTTTATCATTATTGATGCATATGTTTTGTTTCATTGCTTACTGGAAAAATGTTCAACACTACAAATTTAAAACACACTAACAACTGATGTCATACTATACAAGGAATATACTTGAATACAATCAAGATGGTGCATTAAAGAACAAACGCATGTATGCATGGTCCTAAAAATGTGTGCAAGGGGCCAATAGTTTGAATTAAGCCCAAAGGTAGACTTAATCCACCACAGACTGGATGCATTTTCTTTGAATGTACATTTCAATGCCATTTCAATGGTAGAGAGGTTTACTGTTCATGCTAAGTCTGTTTTCATTGTGAGGCCATATTGTTTTGTTTAGCAAATGTCTGTCTGTGTTTCTGCTACAAAATTTGAAATGTCTTAAAAATCTCTAATCGGTTCAGATTTAAAGGTTTCAACAGTGTTTATGGTAAATGAGGATATGCAGCCAAGTAATGGGCACTGGAATGGCTGCAGTGTAGGCTGATATGGGTGTTGAGTGAGTAGGTCCACCTTGTGGGGTAACTTGTGGTAATTGCCCTTGGCTAGACATTGAAACAGAGGGAACAAGTTTTGCCTTGGCCAATAGGGAGTCACCAGCATAATTTTTGGTTGGTCCTTCTGGATGTTCAGGAGGATCTTTTGTATTACTAGTAAGGGGGAGGCATATAGGAACATCCCCTTCCATGGAAAGCTGAAGGCATTCAACCTCCAGGCTAATGGAGTGTGATCCCTGATGCAGAAATTGAATAGTTGTCTGTTCAGGGGGGAGGCCAACAGATTCACTTGAGGTGTGCCCTATGTCTAAGAAGGTTTCCCTGTTCAACATCCATTCCTGAGTCTGTGAGGATGTTTTGCTGAGCACGTTTTTATGGTGATTACCTTTGCGGGGTTGGTGTGGGTGGGATGGTTGTGGATTGCCAAAGTGATTACTTTGTGTTCAAATCTAACCAGGGAATAGTTGATTATTGGTGTAGATCAATGGTCACCCATGTTAGTAATGACCAGGTCAAAGATGTTGCTACCTGTAGTGGGTGTAAGAACAAGCTTTTTCAGGGCATTGAATTAATGAATTCTAGGAAACGTTGGGCAAGTGTATTGGTACATGAGTATTTTTCCTAGAAAATCGAGGGGTGGTTGGAGTTGCCCAGTATGAGAGTGTGATGTTGGACCCTAATATTCTCCCGGGTGCTTAGGAACCTGGAGTGTGAGTCTTGGGACATGGTTGTGGGCCTATAGCATGCTACAACCTGAATCACTGTCTTACCCAATGTTAGCTGCACCAGAAGTATCTTTGATGCATTATGTTGGGCTACCAGTCTGGAGGTGTGTGTGTCCTTTATAAATATGGATACACCACAGTCTTTGGAGCTTTGGTCCAAGTTCCAGGGCTAAAAGGTGTTGAATGAGTTATAGCCTGGCAGTGCAGGAGTGCTTTCTGCTGCCTTGAACCAGGTCTCAGTTACAGCACAAAAGTCGATGTTCTCCATTTTAAGGAGTGCTTAGAGTGAGTGCATTTTGAAATTTAGACTTCTAGCATTGAGTAGCATGACCCCAGATTGCATTTCTTTGTAGCTGTTATGGTTGTAATTTGGTATTTAGAATACAGCCTAAAAAAGGCACTATAGGGGTGGGAAGAGCCTTGGCCAGTATCCGGAAGGCCAGGGGTGACAGATGCAGGCCATCTCTGGCAAAGCATAGAGGTCTGTCAATCCATGTCATCCCTGTCAGAGAGATACTGGATCCCCTTGGAATGACACCAGACACTTAGGCAATTGGTGTACTCAATCATTTTCTGCATGTACTATGGTATTATTCTGGGTGATGGTAGGATGCTATTCAGGGCTAGGATCACACCCCTCTGGGCTACATAATCCGAGAGCTCCTCCATGTCTCTTTTCATGTAGTCCAGGGAGTTACATCTCAGATCATTCTCACCCACATGCACAATGACAGAGTCATACTTCTACCTGTTGTTGAGGAACTTGACTGCATGGTTTATGTGGCAGTTCCTGGCACCTGAGAGGCAGCTGTTAATTTATCCTTATTCAACCGAGTGAATGGGACATCAGTGTGCCTCAATATCGAGTAAGCTATGATAGTGTGTTGGGCATGCTATTTTGCCTTAGGGGCTTTGGTTGAGTGGCACACTTTTTAGGAGAGTTATGTCTCTCATGATTAGTGTTGTGTTGTAGTGGTCAAGTGTGTTCTGCCTTGGAGGCCTCTGCTGTTTGGGTAGATTAGTATTGAGAGACTCTGCAAAGGTGGGTGTGTGGTTTGTGTTTTTATATGAAAACAGTGCTGGTGTATGTTCTGGGGGGGGCTATGTATTCCATGTGGTGTGGTGCAAGTGTTGACCTTCTCCTCTTGACCAGCTATTCTGGTCTTGGCTTTATAGTGTGTGGCTTCCAATTTGGATAACTCCTTTTACTACCTTCTACCTGTCCATATCCCTGGCTTCTGCAGCTCCTGCCCTGGCGAGCTTCTCTGCTAATAGCTCTACAGACTCTTATTCCTAACTTCCTCCCATCTGGTGACTATCAAACCTGGTCAGCCCAAAGTGACTGCAACTCGGTCTGCCTTAAACCTCATAAAGTATCAGTCTACTCTAGGAACGGAAACTAATAGCTCTACAGACTCTTATTCCTAACTTCCTCCCATCTGGTGACTATCGAACCTGGTCAGCCTAAAGTGACTGCAACTCGGTCTGCCTCAAACCTCATAAAGTATCAGTCTACTCTAGGAACGGAAACTAATAGCTCTACAGACTGTTATTCCTAACTTCCTCCCACCTGGTGACTATCGAACCTGGTCAGCCTAAAGTGACTGCAACTCGGTCTGCCTCAAACCTCATAAAGTATCAGTCTACTCTAGGAATGGAAACTAATAGCTCTACAGACTCTTATTCCTAACTTCCTCCCATCTGGTGACTATCGAACCTGGTCAGCCTAAAGTGACTGCAACTCGGTCTGCCTCAAACCTCATAAAGTATCAGTCTACTCTAGGAACGGAAAGTAGGTTCAAGCGCTGTAATACTGACATATTTGGGCTCTTAGTGGGTCTTCCTATAAGAGTTTTTAGTTAGCCTGTGCCTCAGTCTCCAGCAGCCAGTTTCACCCTCTCTCAGCCCCCCTCCCCCAGTGTTAACAGCTCTCTCCCTGCCATTTATTTCTACTCCCCTTTACCTCTCTACTGTCCTAGTGCATTTTTATCCCTTCTCCCTCCTGCTTACTTTCACTGCACTGTAGGTGCCCTCCCACCTCGGCTTTCTTTCTCCTACTTTTTCTGGCCCAAATCAGCCCTTGTCTCACTTCATAGCTGGTGCTTGGTTTTTCCTTTTCTCCTGTAACTTCTACTCTACCTTATTGTCCATCTATATCCCATATAACTCTACTATTTTTTATCTGTAACTTACCTTTTCTTCTTCTCTCTACCCTTTCTCTTCTGCTCCCACTGTATGCTTTTATACTGACTTAATTTTACCTTACACTATTCATCTATCTGGTACACTCTGGTTTCTATCCTTCTCTTCTAGCCAGTTAAATACCTATTTTACTTTACATATCTGCTTTTTTTGATTGTCTCCTTTCTTATCTCACCTGGTGGTTTCTGATTTCTCATCCTCTACTACGTCACATCTCTTGTATTTACTCTCTGTACTCTCTTCCCATCTACACCCCCATGATTCTTATCCTGTCCCCTCTTGGACTTCCTTCCCTTCTACCCTCCTTATCCCGCCCTCCCTCACATTTTCTCTCACACTCAACTTCCGTCCCGCCCCTCCTTTCGGTGAGTTTACTAATACCCCCTCCTGTACCTGCGTCACTCCTTTTACTACCTTCTACCTGTCCATATCCCTGGCTGCTGCAGCTCCTGCCCTGGCAAGCTTCTCTGGTAGGTTTTCCTTCAACGGAGTTTCCAGACTGTGATTTTAACATGTGTATTTTTGTGGCACTATAGCTTTGAAGCCTATTATTCTGTGAATACCTATTCTTGTAACCTCAATTACATTTTCTTGCAGTGTGCCTCCTTTGAAGGATTTAGTTTAGTAATTGTAATTAGTGATATGACACTGGTTCACTGATGTTTTTGCTATATGCTGTTAGTGGTTAAGGATCATGTAATACTGTATTTGTTTCTGTTGTTCTCTTCTACATTTGATAAACGACCTCCTCTATGTGCGACGAGGTTCGTTGCAGCTGTTGTTAGTGGTAATGTTTTTTCCCATCTTAGCATACTATCTAAGCGCATACTAATGAGGTTATACGCGCTATTTCCCCCCTTAGGATTCAGAGTGTTATACCTTACTTAAAGTGCTCCCTTTTTAAGGTTTAGTGTTTATTACAGCCCTTCTGTTGGTCATTGTACCTATAACTGTTTGTTAACACAGTTTATTTTCCTGACCTTTAATGCTTATACTATTGTGTTTTTTGTACCTGGTTGCTTCCTTACTATCTAAACTGTGCCACTCACGTGGAGATTATCCACATGCTTAGCTGGCGTTCCTCGCTGTCCCAAACCTCAAACAGTCCCTATTATTGCAGATCGCCTAGGCTACGCTTACTGCTGTATTTCCCTTAATAGTTCTGTATTCCTAGTTATTGCTGCCCTTTTTTTTTTTTTTTTTTATCGGAAAGCAGTTCCTTTTCCTAACTGCACTCTAAATGCCTTCTAAGCTACATGCGCTTTCAGCGCCACAGTAGCCACTCGGCGTTCACTTCTCTCTCTCCCTCCCCAGCGACAGTTATTTTTACTGGGGTTTTGAGGGATTTCAATTACATTTAGCTCTCTATTTATTGCTAGAATATGTATATATTCTACCTAATGCAAACGACATCAAGGGTACCAGGCTAGTGTATTTTGAACAAGATATAGTAAATATTAGGGACCTGGATTTTAATGTGTATACTCACACGTTTGCTTTGTTGTTACCACTGTGATTATTTTCCATTGTTGGTTAATGTTGTTTATTTGAATCTCAAATAAGATATATATGCGTAATGTTGATTATTTGAACCTCAGACAAGATTTATGTGCTAACTTTGCTTCCTTTTCCTTTTTCTCCTCTTGCCTTCCTTCTCAACAAAGCTAATAGCTCTACAGACTCTTATTCATAACTTCCTCCCATCTGGTGACTATCGAACCTGGTCAGCCTAAAGTGACTGCAACTCGGTCTGCCTCAAACCTCATAAAGTATCAGTCTACTGTAGGAACGGAAAGTAGGTTCGAGCACTGTAATACTGACATATTTGGGCTCTTAGTGGGTCTTCCTATAAGAGCTTTTAGTTAGCCTGTGCCTCAGTCTCCAGCAGCCAGTTCCACCCTCTCTCAGGCCCCCTCCCTCAGTGTTAACAGCTCTTTCCCTGCCATTTATTTCTACTCCCCTTTACCTCTCTACTGTCCTAGTGCATTTTTATCCCTTCTCCCTCCTGCTTACTTTCACTGCACTGTAGGTGCCCCCCCACCTCGGCTTTCTTTCTCCTACTTTTTCTGGCCCAAATCAGCCCTTGTCTCACTTCATAGCTGGTACTTGGTTTTTCCTTTTCTCCTGTAACTTCTACTCTACCTTATTGTCCATCTATATCCCATATAACTCTATTTTTTTATCTGTAACTTATCTTTTCTTCTTCTCTCTACCCTTTCTCTTCTGCTCCCACTGTATGCTTTTATACTGACTTAATTTTACCTTATACTATTCATCTATCTGGTACACTCTGGTTTCTATCCTTCTCTTCTAGCTAGTTAAATACCTATTTTACTTTACGTATCTGCTTTTCTTGATTGTCTCCTTTCTTATCTCACCTGGTGGTTTCTACCCGCTCCATTCGCCCTGCGGGCTCACTCCGCTCCCCTACCCTACCCCCAAATCCCACCCACCCCCAGTGCATCTATATTTATAGTCCCTTCCTGTCCCCTCCCCTATTGCACTCTACCTATCCCATCTCATTGCTCCTCCCCCGCCTAGAGGATTCTCTTTAAACCACCCCTCTCACTCCCCTTTCCTAGCTGCTCTCTGTCGTACATCCCCTCCTTACATCTCTAAACTTCACAGCCGATCCCAACCCACTCTTCTAATATCTGTCCTACCCTACTCTTCCATGCCTCTTCCACACTACCTCACCTCATTTACATGGCTTTTCTTTCTTTCCACTCTGTATAATGCATCTTCCTATTCCTATACCACACTACCCGCCTCTTTTCCACTCCACTCTCCCTCCACTATTTCCTATCCACAACCTCCAACCCTCCATTTTTATTTTATATCCCCCTCCCTCCTTCTATCAAATCCATTTCATTACTTTAAACTAAAACTCCATACAGTTTACATAAAATCTCCCTCTTTCAAATTTAAATTACATCTCCCTCTTACTTTACTCCTCAATTCTAAGTCTCAACTCCTCTATCCTTTATCTTGTCTTGCCCGTGTAGGAGATGTCCATCCTAACCCTGGGCCTACACCAACTAACATTCTCTCTCCCACTACCTCCACAAATAGACACAATCATAAATGCCTTAAATTTATTACCGTCAATACCCAGAGCATTAATAACAAAATAACAAACTTCCACGCCTGGCTAAATGTTACTGAACCTGACATAGTTGGAGTAACAGAAACCTGGCTAAAACCCCAAACTACTAACTCTGAAATCTTACCACCTGGCTAACAAGCACTCAGGTCCAATCGCCAAAACAAAAAAGGAGGTGGTGTAGCCTTAGTCTACAACTGCCTGCTAAATCTCAGCCCTTGCCAAAATACCATTCCTAACTTTAATAATGCAGAACTAGTCAGAGGAATCCTCAAAATAAACAACTTCAAAAGTATCTGTATAATAACCATCTATATCCCTCCTGGAGACAACATCTCCACCCTTGAAAATATTCTCTGTTGGGCTTCAAACAGCATTAAAAAGGAGACTATCATTCTAGGTGATGTAAATATTGATTGGAATATAATTAATAATAATACTCCCTCTCAATCTATCTATCTTTATAACTTTACTCAACTAATAAACAACATTACCAGACCTAACAAAACTAACCCTCCTGGGTCCATCTTGGACTGGATTCTAGTCAGCCACCCTGACAATATCTCCAACTCTGGTACCTTACCAGACTCATTAAGTGATCATCTCCCAGCCTTTATTGACCGAAAAACCCAACAGCTCCCACACCAACAACATTATGTCCACTCTCATAACCTAACTAATTTCAACCCTTCAGTATTCTCTGAAACCCTTAAACTAACAAACTGGGATTCACTAAACACTCTCCTCCTAGATGAAGCACTAGAACTCTTCAATACTACCTTCCTTAAAATCCTAGATTCCTAAGCCCCCCCCCCGTACAAAAAGAATAAAGTTCAACTCTGCCCCTTGGCTAACTAAAGACACTAAAACTCTAATGCGACAAAGGGACAAAACTTGGAAACTATATAATAAAAATAAAAACTCAGCCTCTTTACTGCAATTTAAGCAACTCCGCAATCTTGCTAAAAAACTTATTATGAAAGATAAGAAATCATACTACAACAAACTTCAGTCTACCCTCACTAACAATCCCAAAAAAGTCTGGAATTCTATCAATTCACTCTTACATCCAGGTACAAAATACAATCCCTGTCCAGACAATAATAAGACTGACACTGAAATCGCAACTCTCTTTAACTCCTTTTTTACTGGCTCCGTAGCTCAACTGACTAAATACTTCTCCACTTCCACCCATACCCCTAACCCAAAGCCTTCTTCTTCATCCATCCCTCACTCCAACTCTCTTAACCCTCCTCCCACTTTCATTCTACAACCCGTGTCTACCACCAGTATCAAACAACTTCTCTTCAAACTCAAACCATGCTCAAATGCCCCTGACAACATCCCATCACTCTTTCTCAAGCTCGCAGCAGATGGCATTGCCATACCTATCAGCATTCTCATAAACAGATCCATCCAAGAATCTTATGTTCCCAAACTTTGGCGAGCAGCCCACATTCTGCACCTCCATAAAGGAGGCAAAAATAATACCGTCTCTAACTTCCGACCAATAGCTATTCTTTCTCCAATTTCAAAAATACTTGAAAAATATATCCACCAGCAACTCATGCCCCACCTCCTCAATAACCATCTCCTCACTCCTACTCAACATGGGTTCCAACCTGGCCACAGTACCATAACTGCTCTTCATTCCTTCCTAGAAATTGTCAACCAAGCACGTGACTCTGGAAATATTGTCTCCACTGTTCTTCTTGACCTTTCTAAGGCCTTCGGCACAATATCCCACTCTCTCCTTCTCAACCACCTATCTAACCTCAATCAATCCCACAACTCTCTTTCTTGGTTCAGAAGCTATCTTGCTGATAGAGCCCAAGCTGTGAAATGGAATACTGGTACCTCAAAATTCCTACCTACCCCTACCGGTGCCCCTCAGGGTTCTATACTCGGGCCTCTGCTCTTTAACATTTTTATCAATGATCTCCACTCTTCAATTCCTCATTCTCAAATAGTACAATATGCAGACGACTCCACTGTTATCTGCTCTGCCCCTAGCCTTCCTGAGCTCCAAGCCAAAACCCAATTGGCCTTCACAACCACAGAAAATTGGATGCTTCAAAATCATCTTTCCCTTAATGCCAACAAACCCACATCATTCTCTTCTCCCCCTCAAAAGCAATGACTCTGGACAAGTCTTCCTTTATAATCTCCAGCCTCTCCCAGTCCTCAATAGAAGTTGTTAGTTGTGCTAAACTACTCGGAGTTACCATTGATGAACACCTGAAATTTAATAATCATATTCAACTAAACATAAAAAAACTCATCAGAAACTCGGTATGCTCTATAGAAATGCAAACTTTCTTACTCCATCTTCAAAACAAACTCTCTCCACTACCTACCTTCTCCCTTCTCTACTGTATGGTGCCCCTATTCTATCTAATCTCACCACTTCTATCTCCTCAAAACTTGAAAGTTGCTACTATAAAATTGCCAAATTCGCTACTAACTCCCCCCATTCTACACACCATTGCATCTGCCTCCGTAGTCTCCAATGGCTAGAACTCCCTAATCAACTCGATTTCCTCCAACTTACTACTGCACACAAACTAATTTTTAACCCCACTGCTTGCCCTGCATTATCCAATAGCTTGACCATATATACTCCTCCAAGGCCCCTAAGATCTAGCCACCAAAATCTTATTTCTGTGTACAGACCCAAACGACCCCCTGGCCAACTCCTACTTTCTTACACTACAGCAAAAAAATGGAACTCGCTTCCTTCCCTCCTAAGAGTCACTACAAGCTATGAACAGTTCAAATCTCTTCTCCATTCTCACCTTTCCCAAAATTGGAAATGTAATTGTATACTTCCTACCTAGATCTTATTTCATCCTAGTTCCTTTCTCCCCCCCCCGGTTTCCCTTCTTCAGACTCAGTCCTTAGCTCCCCTCCCTCTTCCCCTTATCTCCTCCCCCCTCCCTGACTAAACCCTTTACTTCCTTTTAGTGCTCTCATCCCTCTGCCCACCTGTATGCTTAGTCTCACATTTGAATCTTTTCGCCTTTTTTCTTAAGGTGTTCTTCTGGACTCTATCATAAAATGAACACTACTCTATCTGTTCTTCTGCTATCTTCCTCTTGACCTCTCTTCTCCTTTAAACTTTTTCCTTCTCCGTTGCTTCTCCTATGCTTTCCTGCTCTTGCATTCAAACTCATTCTATATTTTCCTTTTTCTTTCCAACTTCCCTTAACATTACAGTTGCATAAAAACAAGATTTTCTTATGTATACTGCCTAATGTACTTCATTTTTGAAAAATTGTTAAAATATTGTGCTATTAGAACTCAGAGTGTTTTTGTGTATAATGTATTAGTTTACAGTCTTTCTGCTGTGTTTTTGTCTACAATGTATTATCATCAATGTATGCTTGTGTTTTTGTGTGCAATGTATTATTTCATTGTATTATCATGGAGCTTTTCTCCCCGGGCCTCCACTGAAAACGGGCTTTCGAGCCCAGTGGACTTCCCCGGTTATCAAACTGGAAATAAATAATAAATAAATAAATATATAAGTGCATCTCTTGTAAGTCTGAGTGTTCATGGGTAAAAGGAGAGGTTTGTCACTGTACTTGAGGCAGTTGCTACATTGCTTCAGGACACCCAAGTTCAACAGGTAAATAGAAGAAAGCACTGCAGTCAGTCCCAATCCTACACAGTTTCAAAAACTGCAAGCTGAAACAACCTTGGGACCCAAGTTGATAGCAGTCTCTCATCTGACAACCACGTGGCCAAAGTGATTAGAAAAACATTTTATATAGCCCACCTAATCATGAAAGGATTCACATCTAGATCAGGGGAGGTCATCGTGCCTCTTTACTCATCCCTCATCAGGCCCATAATTGAGTACAATGCCCCTTTTTAATAAATGGAAGACCCCAAAAGTACCTCCAA
>NC_056731.1:873152727-873232106 GCF_019279795.1 Protopterus annectens | reverse complement strand
ACTGTTAACTTTTTAATGAATTAGCGTCACTTGACAATTTGTCAGGACTGTGGGCAGGCAATAGCATATTTTTTCCCTTACCTGTTTAAGTAGGATATATAAGATATAGTATTTTTGAGAAGTATACAAGATGGTAAGGAATCTTGGGGGAGAGACATAGGAGAGTACTCTGCAGTGGCACATGCTAACTGAGGCTGCAGTACCATTTTCATAGCAACTAAACAATACCATAGGAAAAGCTACTTTCATAAATATATGTGTGTGTGTGTGTGTGTGTGTGTGTGTGTGTGTGTGTGTGTGTGTGTGTGTGTGTGTGTGTATGTATATATATATATATATATATATATATATATATATATATATATATATATATATATACATACATACACACACTATTTTGTGTGTAATTTGTTGAATTCTGTGCATATCTCACGTATGTCAGTGCATGTCCTTCTGCCACTGTGTATGTGACTGCATGTTTGTGGCTGTGTATGAAGACGTACATGCACATGTATGTGTGTGTGTATGCATGTCAGCATGCATGCAGGGTGTAGATGTGCAACATGTATCACACATGGCCTGGCACCGCCCTGCACCGGGGAAAGAGTCTGTAGCCATCTTATCCTGTTGCATACATTTTTGAACTATAATACCATAGGTCCTAAACAAAATAATTATTTGCAGGATATGCAATACATGTGTGTGTGTGTGTGTGTGTGTGTGTGTGTGTGTGTGTGTGTGTGTGTGTGTGTGTGTAAGAGATGGGTAGCATACCCATGAACTGGACAGGCTTTTTCAGAATGTCCAGATTTGGGTCCCATATTTTTGTTTGTGCTTCAACAAATGATTGAAGTTGCTATATAATGACAGATATTTGATGTTTACACTTCATATCCTTTAGAAAAACACATACTAACCAAATCCTGTTATTATAGGGATTTTCTAAGTTCCTGATAGAAATATTTATAATCTGTTCCTAATTATTTTACACTTATTCCAGATTTCGTGCATTAAAAGGTTGAGGGGTGTGTGTGTGTGTGTGTGTGTGTGTGTGTGTGTGTGTGTGTGTGTGTGTGTGTGTGTGTGTGTGTGTGTGTGTGTGTGTGTGTGTGTGTGTGTGTGTGTGTGTGTGTGTGTGTGTGTGTGTGTGTGTGTGTGTGTGTGTGTGTGTGTGTGTGTGTAGTTAAGGTTAGCAGGTAGTTAGCAATTTCCTTAAGCTCAAGCCTGTACCTTAGCTGCAGGAAATAAGAGCCTGAATCCTCTGCCTAAAATATGCAACTGTTTTGCTTTGCAAATGGTATCACTGTTGTCTGTTTAGCATCTTAAAGCAGTGTTAGTAGCACATCAGGGAAAATATGTTTGTTTTGATGCAGAAGGCTGTGTGTTCTATTACTGCAGCATGAAGTGGGATTGCTGATACGGTGCTGTATTTTAGCTGCTACCTTGTCTAGTGAACACATGTTGACTAGGGTACTTGATGCTTACTATGGTAGCCAGCAGCAGATGGGGATGTAGACATGTAGAACACAATGCAGGAGGTTAAACATTTTCATTCTTTGGATGGCCAATTATGACAAGTTTTTCTGGTTGTGTATTCTCTCCCATAATACAACTGCCCCCATGAGTTCTCAAGGACAGAGTTCACGACGAGGATTTCAGTTTGAGCCGACATATCATCCTGGAGAGCCAAAGAAGAAGCATCGTAGGAGTGCCAACAGTGATATGGAGCAGGAGTCAGTGGAACCTGATGTGTCTAATCTGTCGAACATGACATGGTGCTTGTGTGGCCAGTGCACATTAATGAATACATCACTTGAATGCCAATGTTGTGTGGTTTCACAGTGTGCTATCTAGAAATGGAGAGAAATAAACTCAGAATCAACAAATCCATGCATTACTATGCATCCGCAGTTCAAATCGGCATGCTTATTACCACACATACTGCAAATGATATTCAGGCATCATTATATGCTTAGAGGAAGATTCAGATGAGAACAGTGGAGCAACAGGCGTGACTGTGATTCTGTGACTCCACTGTTGAGTGGGTGGTCAACATAATGGCCTACCTTTGTTAGTGTAAGATTCCTGTGAAAATATAGGTGGCAGCAGATAATGATGGAAGGAATAGTACCATACTGGCATGCCAGTAAGTCAGAGCATGTAGATGTGCAAGGGTTGTATGCTAGCAGTGATGTCCAATGTTAAGGGCAATGTGGCATGGCAGCTGTGGTCTATCAAACACTATAGACAGTGCTCAGGAGGTGTTGACTAAGAATGGACAGGTGTAGCAAGGTGTTCCACTGGTAGGCCTGTATTGACATTAATTTTTGTTGTTTCAGGTTGTACCGTCTGTTGGCATACAGAGCCTATGTTCTGTGGGTGTACAACAATTGCTAGCTCGGCTTTGGCAACAGAGTCATCCCATCGCTTGTGTGGTGCCACATGTACGAACAAACTTTCCATCAGAAGAAGGGTTAGACTGGGTTTCTTCCTTTTGAGGGACTGTGGGTTTTTAATGAGGACTGAACTTTCATTCGGCAAATGTAAAGTTGCACAACAACACTGAGTGGCTTCAAAGTGAATAAGAGAACACATCACATTGTACTGCTTCTATGCCATTCGTTATTTTGATTTGCGATGAGTATTAATAAATTGCTTGAATCATTATCTGTCTCAGATTTGTTTGTGTGTACATGTTTAATTTCAACACTCTATGCATGAATAGCCTGTTTCCAAAGGTCAAACGTGTATACTTTAAACAGTTTAGTATTTTTACAGCTACCACCATGTGATGAAGACTCAAATGACAGTTTCATGACTGCAGCCAATATTTGGACACCATTCAGCCTGACAGGGTATGAAATACACATGTATGTACAGGTAAAGGCTTACTTCTTGTTGTAAGGAAAATTAGTGTTACACAGGTACTGCTATTACACGGGCAAGTTATGCAGTCAGTGTGTAATGCTGTGAGGAAGGAGTATATTGTTCATTGTGTGCTTAACTGCCCAGGCTTTCATTCGCGATTGAGAAAGGTGTGATAAGGTGAGACTGACCATCAGGAAGCACACAAGTGTCTGCAAGTGTCCAAAGGGGGGTAGAATTACCATCGGAATATATGCTAGTGGAGATTAGCTACAGCTGATGTTGATGTCCTGGCAAACTTGTATAAGTAATGCTAAGTATTGGGTGACGTAGCTTATTTATCAGTGTACCTCTGCTGTGCTTGGTTACAAACATGTGGTGAATATGAGTTGATCCTGTACTATTTGTTGTTTCTTTAGGTGAGTGTCGCCATGACAATATGTTCTGCCTATGCCTGCCATGTTTGCCGAGGCAATCTGCCACCCAGTGTATCATTCCATCGCTTTCCACATGACATTAAACTGTGTACACAATGGGTGATTAACTGTGGGACAGATGTGGGTAACATAGGCCGGTTTGTGAAAGAAGTTATCAGTGGTTCAAAGCCATGTCATTTCCTGTGCTAGAAACATTTTGTGGAGAACCAATTTGAGCTGGACTTCAATTGTCAGCTACTTCCAGATCACATGAAGCCAAGGCGTCCAGCACATCGACTAATTGCAGATGCTGTACCTACACTTTTTATTTTTTCAACCACAAATCCTAGAAAATCTTCAGAACAGCAGCTGCAGCGCAAATGGCATCAAGCTGTAAAAATAGTGGCCTATATACCTTTGTTTGGGATAGTTGCATTTGCTTAGCATGGCATGTCGAGTATATGTTCTAACACTTCTGGAGCATCGCTCATTTATGCCTTTACTATCCCCTGCAGCTTCTTGAGGAATCTCTCAGTACAACTCAGCCTACTTTGCCAGAAGTTGTGAATGAACAACTGTATGGACAACGCAAGGTAAATTTAATTTCATTTTCTGCTCTTTCACTTTCTGCTCTATACATATCCAGCTGTGATAACATCCATGGTCAGTGTTATAATGTAACGGTTGCCTGTTTTGCTTGTCACAGACAAATAGCCAAGTCCAGAGGCTGAATGAAATTGAGAGGAAGCAGAGCCAGCTGTGGTTGAAGATCACCTGTAAGAGCGGCCTGTGATGGCAGAACCTGTAGAGGTAAGTAGGGATGAAGACCTGTGCTATATGAACTGGTAACAAAGCATTTGTGTACTGTTCAGATTATGGCCGTCACAGTAGGCAGGACCATTTTGTTTGGAGATAAAGATGAGTAGTGCTGCAGTACACATGGAGTGTGTATTGTGTGGAGACCAGTGAAGAATGTGCATTTGCTGTAGTGTCCTTCAAGGCAGAGGATAATACTGGGTGTAGTGTGAACTACGGCAACTGTTTTGGGGATTGATTATCACTGAAGGACTTTGGAGTACTGCAGCAGTGTTAACAGTAGTGGTACACAGTCTTATGTCATTTCCATACGGTGTTCTATTGGAATGACAAATTGGGCTGCCCTAATGAGTACACTACCTGTGGATAGTTGGAGAGTTACATGCAGTAATGATAACAAGTAATGCAATGCTAATGGGCATATTAATGCTTCAGGCAATGACACTGAGAGTGACATTGTGAAGCATGCAACTGTTAATTGAGGAGCATCCTTGGAACACAATACTAGTGAATGTGTTGATGTCCAGAATAGGTTTGTTCTAGTACATGTGCTTATTTTATATAGCTTATGAGAGCCTGCAATGCAATGTGCATTTCATATGTGATTTTCATCTCTTTGCAGGTACAAGTATATGAAGAGGTAGTGAAAGCCATCAAAATGATTGCAGTGGAAAGGAAGATGGTAGCATGCCAAACAAAGTTCCGGTGAAATAAAGGCTGCAGTGTAGGAGTTCAAGCGAAGTAACTGGAACCGAATACAAGACCATGGAAGATGCGGGATGCAGCTGTACAGTTTCCAGAGGTTGGAGTATCACTGTTGATGGACCACACATACAGCCAAAAATTAAAAGTTGTTCAGACTGAAATGACAGAGTATGGATCACCACAAGATCACAGTTCCAAGGATGAGATCACCTGTAGCACGAGTCTCAACCCATGTCTTCAACAAGAGGATGATACTTGCAGTGAAGCAGCCACATGCAGCTCAAGTGCTTACATGTCTCTTCAGATGCAGGCTTGCAGCACTCCAGTCAAGCTCACATGAGAAATACATAACAGCAGCATGCAGAGTGACTCCTCAGATTCTCTGTGGACAAAAGATACGGAAAAAGATCCAAATTGGAGCAACCCTTCTGACAGCATGACGACCAGTGAGATGGAAGACACAGTGGTGGAAGAGGACAATAATGAAAAGATGATAAGCAAACCAAAATTCATTTGGTTCAGTTCGGTTCATAGATTAGTACTAAGCTAACTGCCCTTGAGAACCATTTTAAGCTTAGCTGATTATCCCTTGTGAGACTCAAACCCTGTACATTGTGTTTGTATGGCAAACACCTTAACCATTAGGCCACCCTCCCACCATAAATAAACAGCCTCTGCAAGGCTCGAACCCAGGACCCTGCACACCATATACAAAGTGATTTACCACTAAACCATGGCAGACATTGGTTTTGAGTCTTGCCTTGATTCACTGCTGTTAAAGCTGACCTGCCTGGAATGCCGAAGTCCTGCTGTGGAAGTGGAAAAGAAAACTAAGTTGGGGTCATATGTATCTGTGAAGGTATCCTGCATTAGTGGACATGACGTTCTTCAGTGGCAAAGTCAACCGGTAATAGGCTGAATGCCTGCTGGCAACTTACTACTTGCATCGCCTCTTTTGTTTAGTGGAAGTACATATGCCCATATTCCATGTTTCTGTGCGTATTTTACCCTGGAGTTTATTAGTGAGACGACCTTCTATGCCATTCAAAGACAGTAATTGTTCCCAGTACTGCAGCACAGCTGAAGAGAGCATCAGAATCACCTACTGGCAGATACAGAAGGAAAAGAAATAAGGTTAGGTGGTGATGGGTGGTGTGATAGTCCAGGATATTCAGCCAAATACTGCGGCTGTAGCATGATGGACCTGGATTCTGGACTCATCATTGATTTTGCACTTGAGCATCTTCGGTGGCACTGGAGAAAAAAGTTTTCAAGAAGTGCCTGTCAAACTTGCTGTCAAGAAATGTTAAGGTAAATCTTGTGGCAACAGACCAACATCCAGGGATAAGATTTTTGATGTGCAAGGAATTCCCATCAGTGGATCACCAGTTCAATGTGTGGCATATGGCCAAAAGCTTGACCAAGAAAATTGCAGAAGCTGGCAAAAGGCGAGGAACAAAAGAATTGCTGCAGTAGTGCCACAGTATTTCCAATCACCTGTGGTGGTGTGCTGAAATGTGTGAAGGCAATGAAGTTGTACTACAGGAGAAGTGGTAGTCATTGCTCTACCATGTAACAGACCGACACAGCTGGAGTGGTACAAAGAAGGTTCATGTTGCAGTCATGAGATGGCAGTTGTCGATGGAGATGAGAAGAAGTGGCTGGATGAAGATGATGTATGCTACAGTGCATTGAAGAGGATTGTTTCAAATCAAGTTTTTATTAAACATTTAAAGCAAGTTACCAAGTTCTGACACACCGGCAACCTAGAGGTGTTCCATGCATTACTATGCAAGTACTGCCCAAAGTTTGAGCATTTCAGTTTTGCAGGAATGAAGACACAAATCATTTTGGCCATCCTGGATCACAACGAAAACCTCCATCGTAAACAAGCAGTGGTCCGATTCCCTAACCGAAACACGGCACCGAAGGGAGAGCTTAGATACAACGTGGTGTATTCGAAAGCAAAGCAAGAATGGGTAGCAAAACCAATTTCTGAGAAATGAAAGTTTGACTACATCGATGACCTGATGGTGGAGGTCATAAAAACCAAAAGAGGCATATTGGAAACTCAACCCATGTCAGTCCCCACAATTCTGAAGAATATTGCTCGGTGTGAATGTCCAGAGAAGACATGCATGATTGAAAGACATATTTCTAGATTCAGGAGAAGTAAGGAAAATCCTGGGTAATACAGTGAAAGTGTAACCACAACCTGGGTAAGTACAATTCCAGTCATAATTTTTGATACCCTACATCTGTTTTACTCATTTGAGTTTGTTCGTATCATATTTACCTGGATTTTGAGTGCATATTCTTGATGGTTAAATGTGTCTGAGTTGTGTGTCGCCATTAAGCAGTAAGAGTAGGGTTTGTTACCAGTGTAGTGTAATGAATTACTATGATCCAATGTAATGTCCATAATGGCCTTACAATCATAGCCAATTGTCCCTGTCCAGGTGATATTGGCGGATTACCCCAAGGTGAAATTACCATTACCCATTCAGTTTTACACATTGCGGGCAAAGTTGTACAATGAGGTGCTCAGACATTATTCTGAATTCTGGTGCCCAGGTTGTGTACTCTCTATGGGACACCAAAGGTTATAGCATTGTCACATACCAATGGAAGGTCTTTACAGCGTGAAGACAAGGTGCCTTCAGATGTAGAGGCAAGGCAGAGTTCACTTATGACTTGTGAGTATGAAACAGAAGTGACAGTGATTTGATCAGATACATATAGGACAGATGAAGGCCTTTATTCACAGAGGTTTTCTTCTGCCAACTTGGGCATCCACAGGACCCCACTATTTGGCTTTTACTTTCCGAAAAATAGCACCAAGCAGAAGAGGTCCCAGGCATGCTCCCTGTGGAACAGCTCTGGTTATTGGTCTGCTGGTAAAGGTGGATTGCTGTAGTTGTCCTGTGGGTTGTCTAGCAGTGAGACAGTTTCCGACCTACCACACTACTGCAGGCTTACCTGGATGGGTGAGTTTGTCAATGATGCCATGGTGGTGTCTAATGTCAAAAGGTCTGCAAAAATGCATGTAGAATGTACACAGTGCGGTCTAAGATTTGCTCCATGGGCTTGCAAATAAGGCTAATCAAAGAAATGGATATAGTCCGTGGAATGAGTGGATTCAAGCAACTTTGGTCAAGGGGATAACAAAGACCATCTTCCAGTCAGCTGCGATGAAGCCAGTACTTTCACTATCACTACCTAAAGTCGGTACTAATTCTGTTTGGAGCCAATATATGACTCAGCCAGGTGTGTTGTCCAGTCACAACGTTGTTATGTATTTGTGCTTAGAGAGGGAATTTTGGATCTGCTCTGTAGAGGTACAGATTGGAGGATAGATATGGATGTCATGTGATACATGTCATGGCAACAGGAGATTGAAATTCTCATGTGACCAATCAGCTCACGGGGTTAACTATAGCCACTGTCCTCAGTGTATGTGGTAGCAATTGTGGTTACTTGAGCGCAATAGTGTGCCTTTCATTACTGGTAAAGGTTGAAAGTAAAGAATAACTTCTTGTTGTCCATACTTGAGGAATCAAAATCTAGTTGGGAGTCTTTGTTTTATAGGACTTCACAATGTATGTGCATGGAACACCCTTACTGTGCTGCATATAGACTCCAGTGTAGTTCTACCCCAACTCTTTTTTTTTTTTTTTTTTTTTTTTTTTTTTTGTGGTGTGTGTCCTTCTCCCTCTTCAAAAAGTACTTTTGAAATGGTGTAGTTAATGCTCTCAGCCGATTTCGCCATCCGTTGTCTTGCAGATTTGTAGGCGACCTAGGACTATTGCATCTGTTTACTGTCCTGTTAATTGTAACCTGCTTATGTATTATGCTGTATTGTGATATGTCAGTTAACATTGTTCAGTAGTTGTACATTAATATTCAACAGGGACAATTGTTCCAGATAGTTGTAATTGGTATAAATGAGTAATCAGTGAAATGCATAATTGTATTAATCCTATGTTATGAACGGGGTGGCCATTGTTAAAAGCAGCGACATGGAAAGGCTTATTTTTTTTTGTTGGAACATGAATAATAACTGTATGTTTGTCTTTCTTTACACAGTGCCCTTGGCAAGTGACAGTCACCAAAGAATTACATGGGTTTTGCCATAAGAGAGAGAGAGAGAGAGTGAGTCGCGCTTGTCATGTATTACAAGTGGTGAAAGAGCAGACAAACAATTAGTGAAATATATGTTACTATGTCCCTATACAAGCTACTTTTTCAGCATTTGTCAATAGTTATATTGGTAATATACACCTGTAGGTTGTCTTGTACTGAGGGCATCAGCTTTTGAAGAAACTAAGTGGTGACTGCTGCTGTAAAGAAGTATATGTCCAGAAACTTAACGCTGTTAGGTGTAAGGGTGATTACATATGACAAATGTCCATTTCAGTTTAGTCATGTGTAATGCACTTGTGTCAGGGGTTACCGTAATCATATGCACTTTGTCAAGGTTTGAAATACCTCATCATGCAAGTAGGCCACATGTAAAGCTTAATTTAAATCTTTTTCTGTGTGTGTAATTTGTGTGAAGGGAGTCCAGCGTGCACATTGGCATCCTTCTGTTAGATGCTGTGCATGGGATGTGTTTACTGACAAGCAATGTTTATTGTGCATAAATAGTTTTACTGTTGAATGTTCATACACTTTGATCATAATTATGTACAGCAGTGTCTGACTGGGGGAAGGGATGGTTGGTGGGTAGCTTGTCTGAAAAGGATTATAACTGAGTAGTGTGGAAAAGAATGCTAGCAGCCTTATCACAAGTAATGGCACATTAACAGGGGTGGATCATGGCAGCCTTGATAAAAGGTGTGTGGAGACTGTGGATGCTGGCCAGTTCACAACCCTGGTAATGAAAGGGTTGTTAAACTGCCATGAGCAACCAGAAATTTCTGAAGATGCACCAGTTCTGTATATAACCACCTGTATAGTACTGTGTCTAGGATCACACTGTCAAGTGTTTTTCACCACTGCACCTGCTTGCAAATAGTGCTTAGCAGAGCTCTTTGATCATAGACAATGACATTCATATACAATGGGGTAAGTATATAGTCATTAAAGTCAGGTGATCAAAGTCAAGGAAATGTCATGGCTAAGAGCATGTTGTCCCATAGAGAATCTGAATGTGTAGTAAATTGGTAGTGCTCTGTGTCATCATTCCAGCCTGGGCTTGAGTGAATGATGCAGCAATGTAGTGGCGTTTGTTAGTTATTTTTTATTTTTTTGCAGCTGCAGTTTTAAGGACTGGTCTTTGAGGATAGAATTGGGGTGTACATACTGCATAAATGGCAACAGGATGCATGTTTGTGGAAGCCTGCATAGCTGCAAGAGTGTTATGACAGTGGTGAGATGAGTGGATCTGGCTGCAGCTGCAATTAGTGTTGTGGTGTGAGTGGACCTCTGTGATACTGGCCACCATGAAGTGGTACAGAGGCTTGTCACAACAGTGCAAGAATTTCTGTATTTGCAAATTGTAACCAAAAGCCAGTGTGTGCATATGTCATGTAAGTACCGTCTTTGGACTGTTGGTATATACAGTGGATATAAAAAGTTTACACACCCCTGTTAAATGGCAGGTTTTTGTGATATTAAAAAAAACTCATAATACATCATTTCAAAAGTTTTCCCACCTTTAATGTGACCTATAACCTGTATACTTGAATTGAAAAACAAACAGATCTGTTATGGGAAATAACATAAAAAATAAAAAGGTGCACTACGCTGGTTGCATAACTGTGCAGCACCTTAAACTAATACTTTGTTGATGCACCTTTTCATTTAGTTACAACATTTAGTCTTCTTGGGTAGGAGTCTATGAGCATGGCACATCTTGACTTGGCAATATTGGCCCACTATTCCTTGCAAAAGCTCTTCAAATCTGCCAGATTGCAACGGCATCTCTTGTGCACAGCCCTCTTTAGGTCACCCCACATATTTTCTATTGGATTTTGGTCTGGGGTATGGCTGGGCCACTCCCAAACCTGTAATTTTCTTCTGGTGAAGCCATTCTTTTGTTTATTTGGATGAATGCATGGGGTCATTGTCATGTTAAAAGGTGAAATTCCTCTTCATCATCAGCTTTCTAGCAGATTCCTGAAACTTTTGGGCCAAAAGTGACTGGTATTTGGAACTGTTCATAATTCCCTCCACCTTGAGTAAAGCCCCACTTCCAGCTGAAGAAAAGCTACCCCAAAGCATGATACTGCCACCACCATTCTTCACCATGGGGATAGTATTCTTTTGGTGATGCAAAGTGTTTTTAAGCCAAACGTACCTTTTGGAATTGTGGCCAAAAAGTTCAGCCTTGGTATCATCAGAGCATAATACAATTTCCCACATGCATTTGGTTAACTTGATGTATTGTTTTGCAAATTTTAGCTGGGCCTGGATGTTTTTCTGTGTATGAAAAGGCTTCAGTCTTGCAGCCCTACCCCATAGTCCAGACATATGGAGAATATGGGAGATTGTTGTGACATGTAGTACACAACCAGTACTTGCCAGAAATTCCTGCAGCTCCTTCAGTGTTGCTGTAGGTCTCTTGGCAGCCTCCCTAACCAGTGTTTGTCTTGTCTTTTCAGCAATTTTGGAGGAACATCCAGGTCTTTGCAACATCACTGTTATCCCATGTTTTTTCCACTTTTTGATGACTGTCTGCTCTGTGTTCCATGGTTCATCCAATGCTGTGGAAATGTTTTTGAAACCTTCTCCTGACTGTTACCTTTCTACAATGAGATCCCTTTGATGCATTGTAAGTTATCTGCAAACCATGGCTTTTGCTGTAGCAGGCAACTGAGGAAAATCCTACTAGGACAGCTGAAATTTATTTGTGGTTAATCACAGTCTCTTTAATTGCTGGCAGATGTGTACCCAAGAATATGGAATGCTGTAATTAAATCCAAAGGTGTTTCAACAAAGTATTAGTTTAATGGTGTGCACACTTATGTAACCAGCGTATTGTATGTTTTATTGTGCGTAATGCTGTAATTAAATTGGTGGGGGTTTGAAACTGTTTATATCCACTGTATAAAAGGTGTATAATTGGTGGTTAAGCACTGGCTAATCTTTGTAAGGAATGCGATAATCTTCTGCTGTATTGCAAGGTATTGGACAATAATCAGCAGCTTTTGATCTTACATGTTGATCCATGTGATGTGGATAATGCCAGCTGCATAATGTATGAACATGACAAATGAGTCGTGGCTGATGTATTTTGCAAGGTCAGAAGACATTGGGAATGCTGTTCCTCCAATACTGGTATAAAGTCACCTTGGTAAGATCGAGTAATACACGGCCTGATTTTGATTAAAGTAAGATAAGTTTTTCGTAGAATAGCCTATTGTCAGGACAGATGGTTCACCTAGATAAACTGTTTGATAATGCCTGATAGATGAAATGGACATTGCACAAGATAATTCAGATATGCCTTGTGCAACACTGTAAACATATCTTTTTTTGCAGTGGTATACTATCTCAGCCGAATATTTCTAGCTGTAGAATTGCTAGCAGTCTTGATTCAGTACAAAACCTTTGGAAGAATACTCCAGTTCTACAGATAGATTGGTGATGATAGCGTACTTAGGTTTATAGGCTCATAGGTGTTTACTAGGCTAATGACCCAAGTGCCTTTTTAAGGCTAGCCATGAATCCCAACTCTTTGACAAGTTTTGATGTCCTTGATAAGTTAAGCATGGCCCTGGGAGAGGAACCATTTACAGGTTACCCATCTGCATCAGAGCCATAGGTGCCAAACCAGGGATGATCTTCCAGTTTCCCATCCAATTCTCAAAGTTGCACTAGAATTGGACAATGTAATATGTATTGATGTGTTGTGCACAGTCTTATAGATGGTGGGACAAATGCATATGCTCAGATGACAGTCAGTGCACTAATGATGTAAAGGGACAGTGGCTTTGTGGTATCAGTTAACCAAATGGTAGTATGATAAGACTAGAGCAATCATTATTAAAGCCATTACTGTAGGGGCGGAACAGTGGTTGGAGTTACAGGTGAAGAGAAAACTTTACTGAAAGTCATCGATAAGGAACAGTATGGAGTAATCTTGCATGACTGTCTGAAGCATCCAATGACTTCTGTTTTGTGGAGCACATTAAACAAACAGGATTAGATTTCATATTTCTGTGGTTGTCTGGACTAGACTGGTGTGATGTACTGTTGCAGTTACATTAGCAGATGGTCTGAGTGGGTACATGACCAGATGATCACTGCTAGGTTATGTGTGTAGGTGGAATGAAGTACTACTTGGACTGAGATTGATTGTCGACAAGGGCAATTTAGTTGGTGAAAGGCAGATAAATATAGCAATTCAATGCCTACAAAATCTTGTAGTAAAGACATGACAGTCAATGGAAGGCAGGACTCAAGTGACTATAGTACAAAGTTAGACGATTGAGATGGCACTTTTTGCAGCTTTTCCTCACAGGACGCCACTGAAGACAGTCTCCTTGGGTCCAGTCAGACTAACCCGGTAAACAAATGGAAAATAAATAACTAAATTAAATATTGCAGCCTGCAACAACTAGAAAAGCTTACAAAGAAATAGACAGCAAACCTCTACAGATAGCCAGTGAAGTAAAGCAAACTAAACAGCCATAGATTCATGGAATTTTTTATTACACGGGACAAAGTAGTTATTAATTACAGCTCATTGCAGGTATTGAATGTTCTTCTTTCTTGATGTACTTCCAAATCATACGGCAACATCGAAATTTTGTATGCATACTTTTACATTCTCCAAGGTAAATGCTGCTGAAGTGGTGTGTTGCTCGCATAGTGCTCTGTGTTTGGGTTGCACTAGATACTCCTAGTCTGCCCTGCGGGACAAGAAAGATTAAAACGTTAGCGTGTTACCAAAGGCGGCATTGCAACATATTTGTAGTGACAAAACAAGTGAGAGTAGCTGTAAGCAAGCAGCATGTGAAACCTGAAAAACTACCTAGAAGCAGTGATTGTAGTTTCCACACCTGAAGTCTGATGAAAACGAATTGACATTTTCACAGGGTTGTTGGATAAACAGGACTAGCTGCATATTGATGGAGAAAGGTGTATGGGCATGTAGGGTTGTTACCACACTTTAAAACTGCTTTGTAATAGTGGGCAGTTTTGAAGACATCATCAAACACACCAGTGTATTACAGACGTAGCACCAATTGCACTGGAGGCTGACAACTGGATTAATACCTTTTGTCCATGCACGTCACTATTTTAGAAGTCAGCCCTTGCAGTGACAGCTATAATCTGATTCAGGTAAATTAGCCATGAGGTCCTTGCTTAAAAAAACCTTCTTTGTGAAAAGTGACATTGATGCATTCACCAATGGCCACACTGGTTTCTGGACACAACAAAAGAGAAGGGAAAATATAGTGATGTGGTTGGTATGTACAAAGATAAATGCAAGGACAGTGCAAAAGTATTTGACAAAAATAAGTGGAATAAAAATGCATGTAGGCAGACATTGCATACCAACATAGTTTGGACATGTCAATCTCAATTTTTAAGAAGGTGAACTAATAAAGTCAGTGATTCGTTAAACCTTAAATTACTACTTGAGAAGCTGCATGTGAATGCAGTCCAGTAAGGCCTTGGCTATAGCTTGGCTACAGTGCATCAAAAAGAAATGTCCCCTCTGTCAAACATAATGCTAGAAGAAGGGAAAATTAGATGAGTCAAGCCCCTAACTGAAAGGTGCTAATCACAGGAATTAAAAGCTCAAATTACCCTCAGGACTTTGACAGTTAGGGAAGCCAAGTGTTACGGGGGAGGGGAGAAGTAGATGGACTGGAATTCAGTCTCTCACTAATTAGTGCCATTTAAGCATAATTGAAAAAGCAGCAGTAATAAGCACTGTGAAAGTCTGTTCTGTGACATTTGCACTGTTTCTGTTTTAAGTAGCCATTCAGCAGCAGGGAATGTTACTTACAAAGTACTGAGTCAAAGAAAGCAGGGCATGGATGTAACATCTATGGAATGACAGGAGCTTTAGGCAAAAGGAGGCCTGCATGCTGTAACATTTTAGAGCCAAACACTGCATTCTGGGATACTGAATGGCAAATTGATTTATCAAAACCATGTCAAGATGCCAGACCCCATGTGGTCAGACTCTGGAATTATGTACAACAATATTTAAAATGCTGTAAATAGTCCCAGAGTGCTGTTAAAATGTAGGAAACATCAAGCCATTA
The DNA here is from genome assembly GCF_019279795.1 of Protopterus annectens. Lineage (NCBI taxonomy): Eukaryota > Metazoa > Chordata > Ceratodontiformes > Protopteridae > Protopterus > Protopterus annectens. The sequence continues at coordinate 873,217,078 of NC_056731.1, read as the reverse complement.
TAAATTAAATGTTTTTTTGAGTCTGTGGGTGTGGTACTCCTTTAAAACATCTTTGTTTAAAGTTATCTAGGTGACAGGGTTTTGTAATGATGCATGCAAAAACATGCCCCTTCACTTCACAACCACTAACCATTATAAAAGCTAGTTCCATTTCCCCCTACGGATAATTTTATGCAATGAATGTACTGCCCTTCCATACTCCCAATTTACTGCAATACCCTGCCCTGCATACATTTCTCATTAATGCCTCCTGGTAGTCTGTTAATGAGGTGTTACATTCCTAAATGCTAGCAAGCTAAAACAATGAGTAAAAAGGTCACACAGAAAAAACAATCGGTTAAATATCAAAAAGAACAATCTAGCAAAATTAGACTTTCCACCATGTGATTCCTTAAACCTCTTGTATAAGAGGCGACATGGGATATAAGTATGCAAATTACCCTTTTAGGACATCAGGTGTTTCACCTAAATAGCAATTCTGAATGTCCATGACTTTTTCTTTTAAGTCTATTTATGGACAAATTCAGGCCAATAAAGCCAAACCCCAATAGTTGTAGACATGCATGTTTCGGCCATCTTATGGCATTATCAGCACGCCATAAGTAGAAAATTTGGCTAACATTTGGAAAGACAGGGTTGTCATACCCATCTGATATCCATAAACCTTAGGGTGACTGAAAAATATCCCAACTACCAAACTAAAACAATGAGCAAAAAGGTCACATAGAAAAAACAATCAGTTAAAAAACAAAAGGAAAAAACTAGTAAAACTAGACTTTTCACTGTGTGATTTCTTAAACCTCTTGTATTAGAGGTGACGTGTTAGTTGAGATATTTTGCAGTCACCCTAAGGTTTAGAATATTAATATCCTGAAATGTGGATAGCATCTTTTTCATGTGTAATATTCTTTTTTTGTAAATTGTCTTCTGTATAAACTGGATATTGTAGTACCATCCAGAGTTTTTTCTTTCTTTCTTTTTTTTTGACATAAACATCTAAAAATCTTTCTGTAAAATTACTATATATATGATTATATTGTATGCCAATCCAATAACCCTTTGGATAACTTAAGAATGATTGCCCAGAAAGCACATCATTCTTCTATACCAGCCATTAGTTATCTAAAAAGGTTTCTACATATCCATACTGTCATAGAAATAGTTTGCACAGGTGTCATAAATATGTAGCTTTCCCAACTGCCTTATGAATATGTTGGCATAAGTGTGAAACTAGTCCCAGTGTGTGACTCATTTTTACTAATTTAAGATGATAGCACATTTAAATAACCTCACTGAATTTTAAATATGAAGTAGGATGTGGAGATTATACACCCTGAATATTAAATCCCTGTAAAATAAATGAATAAATATACACTGTAATACTCCATCGTATAATTCACCTTTTTATGACATCATAAATCAACTAAAACTATATACTATGTATCTTGTAAACTTCACAGAATCAACCAAAACAAAAGAAATTGCTGCAAAAAACACACAACTCCACCAAAAGTAAGCAGCCGAGCAGGCAAAGGATAGCACAAACCGCCAACACACAATTAGGACTGTATTAATCCAAAATGAGCACGAAGGTAATTTCAAGCAGTATCAAAGAAGGTTTATTTAACGTACATCCACTCTGGTAACGTTTTCGTTGTTAGAACAACTTCTGATGAAGTTGTTCTAACAACGAAAACGTTACCAGAGTGGATGTACGTTAAATAAACCTTCTTTGATACTGCTTGAAATTACCTTCGTGCTCATTTTGGATTAATACAGTCCTAATTGTGTGTTGGCGGTTTGTGCTATCCTTTGCCTGCTCGGCTGCTTACTTTTGGTGGAGTTGAAACTTCACAGAATAATCACAACAATTACTTTTGTTTCGGTGTTGCTTCAGAGTTACATAAAAACATGCAGCACTTTAAGAAATTAAGGACACTGGGGAGAATTCATAGATGTTACTGTGAGTTCTCAGTAACCTTTTGGCATTTAGAGGCAACATTACCTCGGTGCTCTAGCCTGAAGACATGTAACACTGTGTCAGGCTGTCTCTAAGGGCATTCTTTTATATATTTATTTATTTATTTATTGATTGATTTATTGACATTTGATTACTGGGAAAGTCTGACTGGGTAAGAGCCCATTTTCAGTGTAGGCCAGAAGAGAAAAGCTCCAAAGTATTGCAATACATTTTAAGAACAATAATCTTACAATTTTTAAAAATAATATAAAAAAAGAACTGCAGTTTAAATAATTATACAAAATTAGAAATCATATGAAAACAATTGTCAATAATAGATCCGAGTTATATGGCAGTGATTTAATATTTTGAGAAATCTTAGCCAGTTTATAGAGAAATTAAAGTTAAGTTAGTATGATACAAACAAGGATTGCAATATGAGGTGAGAGAAAAACAAGGTTGTGATGTATTTAGAGAGAAAGCCATGGGGGGAGAGAAAATGATAGAAGTAACAAAGTGAGTGACGAAGGGAGAGTAAAGAGGTGTAAGGTATGAAGAGGTATTTGTTCACCTTTAGGGATGTAGTTTATCCTGGTGTTGAGCAAGAACAGAGCCAGTTCTGGCTAGGAAGTGTATCAGAAAGATTTTGAAGGCTGGAAGGGAGGGCATTGGCGTGATGGATACAGTTGAGTAGTTCCAGGCCTTAGCAACATGGTATGAGTATAGACAATGCCCAGCAGATTTGATAGGTTTGTGAACAGGCAGGCATTTTTGGTTCATAACAACCAACTGGGAACATAGTGATGTTGAATGTTATTCAGTTTAGGACAAGCAGATGGTTTCTGGGTAATTTTATAGGTGTAAGAAGCTGTGTATATGTTAGTTGATGGGGTAGTTTTAATCAGTTTAGGCTTTTTAGTGCTATACAGTGGTGGGGTCTGAAAGGGGTATTTGCTGCAAATTTAGCAACCTTATTATAGCATTGTTCAAGTTTTGAATTTTATGATGTCTGAAGGTTAGCAAGGATGGGAGTGTTATAAAGTAGTGTAGAGAGGAGATACGTAATAGCAAGTGTAGTTTTAGTTGCGTTGGTGAGAAAGTTTTTGGTTCTATAAAGCATCCCTAATTTTTGATGAGTTTTTCTTATGTCATTTTGTATATACAGGTTTAATTTAAGATTATCATCCACTATCATCTATAATAATTTACTATGAGAAATGAATTCAATGGTTCTGTTTTTTTTTTTTGCATTTGAACCATAGAAAGGTAGGCTGAGAAAGACCTAATGAGGAAATTTAAAGTAGAGGTTTGCTGTGAAAAACTGTGTTGAAGGCTTTAGACAAGTCTAGAAAAAAGAAGACGAGCTTGCTGTTATTGCTAACTTTATTGATAGTATCTATATAGGTTAGAAATGCAGTGTTAACACTATGATACGGACAGAAGGCTGTTTGGGGGAAAGGTGTTTTTCCTGTAGGAGACAGATCAGCAATTGCTTTCAAATGCATATTCCCAGTACTTTGAAGAGGGGCAATAGGATTGCTATAGGTCTAAAGATGTCAGTATCTGCTGAAGTTTCTTCTTTGCGCAGAGGGTTAATGTGTGACTTTTTCCAGAGAGAGGGAAAGTGGGATTCCTGCAGTGACCTATTTATAAGGATTGAAACAGGATAAGAAATGCTATTGGCTGCTATTTTAAGGTACTCAGTTGGAAGGTCATTAGCTATATTAGTGCATGGTTTGAGTTTGTTTAAGAGTATAGGATGTGGGCACAGGTTTGAAGGTGAGAGTGCATGTGGTGCTACATGGCTGCTGGGCAGGGTTAGGATTAGATGTTGGGGAATCCTTGATTACAGATGCTATACTATCTATGAAATAAGAGTTGAATTGTATTGTGGTTTTGAGTGGTAAGTTATTGGGGGAGGGTTGAATTTTTGGCTGGGATGTAAGATTTCTTTAATGGCTGTCCAAAATCTTTTAGGGTTGTGTTTACTATTATTCTGAAATGTATTATAGTATAGTTTTTGCCTTCATTTATTTGCTTTTTAGTATGAATGCAAAGCATTCTAAAGTTTTCAAGATGCATTTTATATTTTTGCCATTCTTTCCACACATTTTCTTTATACTGCATTAGCATTCTACTCTTTTTGGATAGTCAAATTGCATTATCTGTTTGTAGTCTTTTCCTTCTAGGAGGTGTGAGGCTATTAAGGATATTCTGGAAAGTTGTACTAAATTCATTTACAGCATCATCTAGGGGAGGATTTTAAAACATTCCAGTTAATAGATGATATATTGCTTTATAAATATGCTATTTAAGTGAATATGTGAGATATTTGGTTGCATAGATTTAGAGATGATCACTAAGACTGTCAGACATTGTACCTGTGGTGGTATTTTTGTTAGGGTCTGATAATTGGATCTAATCTTTAGGAAATTTGCTGTCTTGCTATAATGTGTAGAGCTATCAATTAGTGGTCTGAAACCAAATAGGCTCATGCTAGATGTGAGTTAGAGATTATGGCCAACCAATTGACATTCACCTCCCCTAGTAATATTTTTTCTTGTGGAAGCGTTATGGATATCCAATGTAGGATATCTTCCAGTATAGCTGTATTGTCACCAGGAGAGATGTAAAAGACAGCAGTACATATTTGTTTATAACTGTTTAATGTCAGGAAATTAAAGCAATGCTGAATTGAATTATGGTATTGGTTTGTTGCAAGGGGAAATCTGTTAGTTGTTAGGAAATATTAAAGTAATAACAACATCTTTCTTCTTTATATGGTCATTGCAGGTGATATTAGAGCTGGGAGGTGTAATTTCACAGTCGTTTATGCTGGGTTTAAAACAAGTTTCAGTTACAGTGAGAATATCATGCTTATGTTAGATAATCCAGGCATGTAATTCAGCAATTTTATTTCTTATGCTTCTAATATTTAGGGCAACAAGAGATAGATTATTGTGGTTGAATGTTGACCATTATAAGGTTAGAGCAGTATGTGAAGGAGTATTGTCTTGATATTTATTGTGATAAGTAGGGCCAGGATTAGGTTGAATGCCTCCTTCTAGAAGGATTTTAGTCTTGGGGAATTACTGATACTTGCTTTTTGTTTAGTATTTTTCCACTTAATTTTCTTTTGGTTTGAGCTGAAATCAGTCTATATTTGGAGTAAAGGTGAAGGGTGTCATTAAACAGGTTTGCTGCTATGTATGGATAGTGTAGGAAGAAAATATGAATAGGTGGTTGGGACAGAATTTGAGAGATGTTGAAAGCCATTATAGAGTCATGGTAGGATGACAGATGACCCAGAAGAAGAAGAAGAAGAACAGAGGATAAGCTGAGTAGCAGAATCATTAAGTAAAGTGATCAGTATCTTATTGTTGGTGTGTTCTCTCTCACCCAGAACCACCTCTAGGATGGCATCTATGCACCAAGTGGTTCACAGAATTGCTAGGCCATGAAGATTATCATGGTCATTCCCTCATGTTGTGGTAGACAGGAAGAGGTAAGTTCTGGGGAGTTTAGTAGTAAGGCAGAATCAGAAGGTGTGTGAGTTAATGTCTGAGAGGAGCTGCACGTGTGAGTGAGTATGTACAGTATGTATGTGTTTCTGCACATGTAAGGGAGATAATGAGAGAGTGAAGTAGATGTGTGTTTGTGTATGTCTGTGTGAGTGTGTGTCTTTGTGTCTGTGTATATGCATGTATGTGCCTGCTGAGTGTCTGCGTTAGTGTTCAGAAGTGCATGTGTTTGATTCAGAAGCATAGTAATGAGCCAAGAAAGAGGTCTTTCTCATTGCAGCCATACCTAGGTTCACAGGTGTTTATTAGGCTAAGGAAGACTGGGGCCTTTTTAAGCATGGCCATGCATCCCACTGTATCTGAATCACATTTTCCCATCATCATGCTAATTGACCAATCCTGCATTTGGCAATTAGAGCAAGCAGTGAGTAATTCTTTTAATCCAATGGCCCACTTTTTCCTTTGTGAAATACATCTCAAATTCAGCACTTGGTCACTAACAGATACAGATGTGGTGATTCGTGCTTTGGTAACTTTTGTAGGTAACATTTTCTCATATCCTTTAAGTAAGAGTATAGCAGCAGGACCTTCCCCAACTACAACTGGAGTAGATCTCTGCTTCTTTTGTACATTACATAAGGCTTATAAAAATCTAGATACATTTTCTAGTATAACCTGAGGGTGACACTGACTAGTTGATTATTTGTTTTGGTTTCTGTCTAGAAAGAAACCTGTAGTTTCCATGGGAAGAACTCACTAGCTAAAATAACTCTAAATGGTTTACTTTTAATAAAGAAGCCATGTTAGTAATGGCCTGTCTTTGTGTAATTGACCTTTGAGGTGGTAATATGTAGATCTGAACATTCAGATTTTAAAGTAATTAGGTGTCCCTGGTTGTTCCTGATTTTAAGGACCTTTGTGAGTTATTCTCTCATCTGGAGGTTGAGAGATATGAGTAAGATACTGTACAAGATAGGCTCACAAAAGACCTCAAGTCATGGGCTATTAGATTAGTTATGACAGGAAAAAAACAATGCAAGTATGTTTCCTATGTTTTGCAAATTACCTTTCATAAGTATATTAATAAACATTTTCTCAATATTTAATGAAAACTGCCTTCAGAATTCTTTGCACATCTTGGCAGCAAATAACTACACCATATATGGATATGCTTAAGATTTTTAAGAAACGTGGTTGCATTTTTGTTCTGCTTACAGCATTTCTGATTGAAACTTGGACCACAGACATTTGTGAAACATTGATTTCATATATTAATATCACAAACGGTTTGGAGAAAGGGTTCTCTCCCAAGGCAGTTTTGATGCTATTTCCCTTAATCACTTATTTTAAATGTTTTAACCAATTCTGACGTAGTCAGCTGTTACCCTGTTGTTGTTTACCCTTTGTCATTGTGGATGATTTATCTAAAACAATTTGGTCAGCATGGTATGACAAAGTTGCCATCTAAAAATACATTGATGAACTGTACCTGTTTCTGACTAGTTAACCTGTGTCAAATCTGTTTTATACTAAACAAAGAACATGATATCATAAAGTACAGTTGATCATATTTTTCCTAATTTCTTCACAGAACCTGATTCAGACCCTAGTAGCCCTGAATGTTAAAAAGTTAGTGTTCTATAAAATATCTGAATGTATGACAACAAAAATATATACTTAGTATAAGCAAGACTACATGAGGCTAAAAAGATTTGTAAGTGAAAAGGAAAGTACAGGAGCTCTTCTTAAGGAGTCATTCTTATAGATTAAAAGTAAATGTAAATTAGGGTATCCAAAGATGTATTCTGAAAATGTTTTTTAGACATTCTTCATGTCTGTTATGTATCTACTCATTAAAAGCAATCTGATTCATATCTGATTAAAGTAAAATATACCCAAATAATTGGCAGGTAAATGTTTGAAATTCTTTACTTCGTACTTACATGTACAAATGCTTTAAAAAGCATCCTATAAAAATATTTTCTACTTCCTAAACATGTTTAATCCTGCAAGATGCTTTAAAATATGTTAATAAAATATATCTCTTTCAACACATGAAATGCAGTCAGACAAGTATATCATGACTTCTTCTGTACATGTACTCAGCATTTGCTAGACACCAGTCTATATGATACAGTCTCTTCCATACCTCTCAAATGTCCAGATTTTTGCCTCATATTTTTTGTCTATTTCTCATAAACGTTGTGGTTTTCTGGAAAAACACTGGGATGATCTGAGGATTAAAGTCACTAAATAATGACATAAATTTGAGTTTCAGATTCCAAATCCTTCAGAAAATGTGCATTAACACAAACCCTGTTACTGTAGCAACCTTCTGAGTTTATAAGAGAAATAATTAAAATCTGTCCTTATTTTTGGTCATTGTCCTCCCATTTTGTTAGGCTTAGTCCAGATTTCTTGCACTAAGAGTTTGAGAGGTATGTTAACTTCTTCTTATAGATATCTTTATAGATCTCTGTAACCTTATTAGACAGTGGCTGGAAAGCTTAGGTAATGCAATGTGTAGTACTGAATAGTAATGGCAGTGGTACTGCGCATGGTGTGGGTGATCTAAAGATACCATTTATTTGCATGTCATTGCAGTGATGAAAATTGTAAAATTAGCAGCACATGTAAATGAGTGCATAATGGCATGTAAATGAGAAATGTCATGTAAATGAGCAACCCAGAACATGCAAATGCATGAAGCTGTTATGGTACTGAGATTCAGAGATGTATAAAATAAGAAGTTATGTACCTACCATAACGTTCCATGTTAGTTGTCTTCTCTCGCCTTCTTTCTTGCTTGATGGGTTCGGAGCCGATCCCTCGGCTCCGACTCGGCACTTGCTAAGCTCGAGAGTCACTTTTACCAGCTCGAGGCAGCCCCATATCCCATGATGCAAGGCGGTAAGTACCCAGATCTCGTTTGATGACAAAGGGCAATAGCACCAAGCATAAAATACTTCCCAAAGGAAGAAAGAAAACTTACAGATGGAATAAGGACCAGGTCTGAATGGTCTTCAGCATAATAATTTCTTATAACAAGGTCTGTCCAGGCCAGGGGGAAGGAGGGAGGGTCGAAGAAAGAAGGCAGAGAAGACAACTAACATGGAATGTTATGGTAGGTACATAACTTCTTAATGTTAAGTTGTCAATCTCGCCTTCATTCTTGCTTGATGGGACCGCGTCCCTAGCACCTCTATCCTGGGTGGCTCAATGGAACAGACTCTTGAGGACTGTAGAGCCAAAACTGGCTCTGTCCCTGGAGGCCAAGTCCAATTTGTAATGGGAAACAAAAGTGTGAGGAGTGGCCCAAGTGGCGCTGCACAAATAGTGTCTAAAGGAAGTCTAGCTTGAAAGGCTGTAGAAGTAGCTAAGCTCCTAGTTGAATGTGCTTTAGGTTTTGAGCACAGCTGTTTTCCCCTGAGCAGATAAATTTCAGAGATGACCAAGAAAGCCATCTGGACAAGGTCACTTTAGAAATAGGAAGGCCTTTTTATTATCCGCATAGGAAACAAAAAGTTGATCAGATTTTCTAAACTTTTTGTTCTGTCCAAATAATATCTAAGTTGACGGTGGACATCAAGATAATGTAGTTTTTGTTCAGCTCTGTCTGAATAGTTTGGGAAAAATACAGGAGATCAATGGATTGATTCAAATTGGTCTTTGAAGCGACCTTAGGCAAAAGGTCGGATTAGTTCTCAAAGATACTCTGTCTTTGTGAAAAACCAAATAGGGGGGTCGAACCGATAGAGCATGAAGTTCAGACACCCTCCTGGCCGATGTAATAGCCACTAGGAATAAAGTTTTCCAAGAAAGAAATTTCAGGGAACAAGAAACAGCTGGCTCGAACGGGAAGAATCAAGGATGTCAGCACTAAATTTAGATCCCACTGAGGAGGAGGATTCCTGACTGGAGGCTTTAGTAGGAAAATTCCTTTCAAGAAGGCCCTGCAGAGCCTATGGGACATAATATTATGATCTGCTACCCGACATGAAAGTTGGAGATAGCAGCCAATTGAACTCTGACTGTGGAAGAAGAGGAGCCTGCATGAAAAATCTCTGCTAAGAAGTCCAGGACTGCCTGAATAGGGGCAGTGAAAGGATCAATATTCTTGGCCTTAGCCCAATAAGAGAAACGTTTCCATTTGCTTGTATAAATCCTCCTGGTAGAGGATTTTAACGAAGCTACTATGATGTCTCTAACTGGATTAGAGATCAAAGGAAGCCTGGCTAAGGAAGGAAGTGGAGCAACCATGCTGTGAGGTTGAGAGAAGGGATAGACCGGTGCAGCTGACCCGATTGGTGAATCAGAAGATCTGGCACTGGGTCCAGATGCCACGGCTGCACCAAAAGGTGATGATGGAGGAACGGGAACCAAACTTGTCGAGGCCAGTAAGGGCAATGAGAATCAATTTGGCTCTCAAACGGTAGCTTTCTGGATAACTTGAGGGATCAGAGGAAATGGAGGGAAGGCATAAAGAAGTCCGTGGGGCCAATCCTGGGTCAGAGCGTCTCTGGGGATGGCCTGGTAGAGGAAGAGACAGAAGAAGTCTGGACATTTGCCGTTTTGGGGAGTAGCAAACAGATCGCAACATGGACGACCCCATTCCAGAAATATCTCTTCCGCTATAGATTGCTTGAGAGACCACTCGTGAGGCATGAGAATAGCTCTGCTCAATCTGTCCGCTACAATGTTGGTTTTCCCAGGGATATGCGTTGCTACCAGAAACCGATGAGAGGAGATCGCCCATTGCCATAGTCTGTGCGCTCGACACAAGGGGTAGGATTTAGTTCCGCCCTGTTTGTTGATATACCAAACTACAGACATGTTGTCTGTGTGGACTGCAATTGTCCCTACGGGAAGAAAGTCGTTGAGGGCTTGCAACGTTAAAAGCACTGCTCTCATCTCCAGGACATTTATGTGCAGATGGTACTCGAACGGCTGCCACATCCCATGAACCATCCTGCCCTGATAATGACCCCCCCACCCGATCAGGGAGGCATCCGTGGTGACAGTGGCTATCGGGGATGGGGGTACAAAGTACCTGCCTTGGTGAACCTGAGGAGATGTGATCCACCAAGCAAGATGATCTTTGCAAGTTTGTGTCACCAGAATCTGGTGACGCATAGGAAGTTGTTGGTACGACCACTGTGTGAACAGCATCCACTGAAGAAGGCATGTAGAATCGAGCCAGGGAAGAAGAGTAATGGCCGCAGCCATGAGGCCTAATACCTTTAGAACCATTCTGGCCTGTACTTTCTTGTTGGCCAGAATGATCCTGACATGACTCTGAATGTCTGAAACTCTTTGATCTGTAAGGGTAGCTGACATCCGAACAGTGTTTAAGTTTGCGCCTATGAAGGTAATAGACTGGCAGGGCGATAAGGATGACTTTTCGAAGTTGATCGAGATGCCCAAATGAGAACAAAGATTTATTGTGTAATCCCTGGCTTGTATAAGCTGATGCCTGGTGGTGGCTGACAGGAGCCAGTCATCGAGATACGGAAACACCTGGAATCCTTGACGTCTCAGGTGAGCCGTGACCACTGCCATGCATTTGGTGAACACTCTGGGGCTGTAGTGAGACCAAAGGGCAGGGCTCTGAACTGGAAATGACTGGACCCCAGCCGAAAGCGGAGAAATCTCCTGGAGCGTCTGTGAATTTTGATGTGATAGTACGCATCCTGAAGATCTATTGAGCACATCCAGTTGTCCTTCTGCAAGAAGGGCAGAATTGACTGAAGAGTGACCATTCGAATCTTGTCTTCCTCACAGACTTGTTGAGTCTGCTGAGATCCAATATTGGTCTCCAGTCTCCCGTCTTTTTGGGGACCAAAAAGAACCTTGAGTAGATTCCGAGCTCTGAATGGTCTGTTGTAACTGGCTGAATGGCTCTTTTGCAGTAGTTTTAAGACTTCTAACTCTGCAATTTCCCTTAGACCGGGTGGTACATCTGGAAGGAATTTGAGGGAAAGGACTTTCCTCGAAAGGAATTATGTAACCCTTGGATATGATCGACTGTACCCATCTGTCTTCAGTGAGGGAATGTCAGGCTTCTGGGTACAGTGATAATCTTCCCCCGACTGCCTCCAAGGAGGGACAGTCGGGCAACATCTCAGGGATGCTGAAAGGGCTTGTCAGAGAGAGGCTCTCTGTTTCCCTGGTTTTTTGGACCCCCTCTGCCTCTAGAGCGTCTGTTGTTGTTACCCCCTCTGCCTCTAGGGGTAAACTGACCACGTGAATCCGGCGTGACTCCTTGGGATTTGCGGAACCACATTTTGCCACCTTTCTGTCCTTTGGGGTAAGGTCTAGAAGGGGTGGAAAAACGGACTCCTACAGCAGAAAGAGTCTTGCCGTCCTGCTCGCACCTGGTCAAAGTTTCCTTCACCTGAGGGCCAAACAAAGCTGACCCATCAAAGGGAGAATTTGTGAAGGACGCCTTAAAGGGATCTGCAAAGTCACATAGCCGCATCCAGGCTTGGCGTCTAAGAGCCACACCTGTACCTGCGGCTCTACTCGCTCCATCAGCAGCATATGATATTAGCCGCATGGAGGAGTTTGCAATGGAATTAAGGGTTCCTAGCTGCGAAGCAATTTTTCTTGAGCCCCTGCAGCTGTAGGATCCTGTACTACTTCACCCAGCTCCTTAAGGATATCCCTCTGGAGTCTGGTGAAGTGACATAGGTAATTCAGCGAACGCATAGCAAAGGTCGCTGAGGAAAACATCCGCTTACCGTACCTATCCATGGTCCTAGAGTCCTTATTAGGAGGATGGACAGGTACGGAAGGATCTGCAAGTTCTTTTTGGTGGCAGCAGCCACCACCATGGCATCAGCGGGGACACCCTTAGTGAGGAATTGCTTGTCACCTGGGGCAGTGATAAATTTTGAAGGCCTCCTAGGGACTGGCTCTACAGAGTCAGGAGCTGCCCAAGCCTTCGGGCAATAACCTGCATAAGGGGTCGAAGGCGGAGACACCCAGGAGGTGGAGGGCCGAGATCCAAACGCCTCTAGGTATACTGACTCATCCTCAGAGGGATTGTTGGTGGGCCAGTTTCCCTCTGTTTAAGGAGTTCTAGGATGTCTGAGAAGGAGACATCCTCAGAGGGGATCTAGGGGATCCCTCTGACTCATCAAAGTCAGTATCTGAAGTGATAGACTCGGGAGTCTACATGTTTCCTCTTACAAGTCCTCTTCCTAGGAGGATCTCCCGAAACATCAGGAGAATCCTCGGAAGAGGGGAAATTCCCAATGGGGAAACCTGAGGCGGAGGATCTCTGGGTCCTGTAGCAAGAGAAGTGGCAGAGATGTCAACAGGCACTATAGAGGGAGGAGCTAAGGGAACAGACTGCTGACTGATACCAGTGGCCAGCACACTCTTCATCACCTCGAATGCTCCCTCCCAGGCAGGTCCGAGAGAACCCGTTCCGAAGAACTAGGAACTCCAGGGACCACCGAAGGGAAGTCTCCGAGGCAGATGTCGGAGCCGAGCTCACCAAGGCCGAGGCTCCAAGGGGAAGAGCGGGTTCGGACAAGGGTCCGATGCCATTCACCCCCTCGGAGGAGACCATGGAAGCCCGACCACCGAATCCCTCTAAGGAAGGTCTCGAAGAGGAGATAAGAGTAGAGGCTGAAGGAACAGAAGGGGGTATCTGTCCTCCAGCCATAGCAGTAACCATTCCCGAAGACTCCAACTCCAAGCTCTGGGGTAGAGTTGAAGGAGGAACTGTAATGGGGTGTGGACCAATAGTCGTCTGTTGAGACGGACTATGTAACATTTGGGCCAGTGCCTGTGACTTAAGTAATCTACTGACCACTCTCTCTAAGTCATGGTCAGAAAGCCTGGATGACCTTGAAGATCGGCTCCGATGGCTCCGTTCCGAAAGGAGAGGTGAAGCCGGAGCCGAAAGTATCGGCTCCAAGGAAGGAGACCTCGACCTCTTCTTGGAAGGAGCCATCGGAACCGATGAAACTATAGACCCTGTCGGAGCCGACAACTTATCGGAGCCGACAGGTAGCCTCGATGCATCGGCTCCAGCCGGAGCCGATACAGCCACAAAATTAACGGTGTCGGAGCCGATCGGAGCTGACACCGATGCCTGTGCCACATGGTGGTCGGAGCCGATCGGAGCCGACACCGAAGTGGTCGATGCAGAATCGGCACCGATAGCCATCGGTGCCGAAGGCTTGGTTAAGCTAGAATCGGCTCCAGCCGGAGCCGATCTCGACTCAGAACGAGTCGGAGCCGAGGCTGCAGGCTTTGACACAGAAGCCTGGGCCTTGGAAGACTTGGCATTCTTAGGTGGAGCCGACTTAGCCGGAGAGCCCTCCGGCTTAAGAAGGCCCCTGAGTATTAGCTTGTTTCTTCTTTCCTGCAGGACTCTCTGGCTGAAAGAATGACATATAGCACAGGAGTCCTGCAGGTGAAGAGGCCCCAGGCAATAAAGGCAAGAAGTGTGACCGTCTGTCAGAGACATCTTCTGACAGCACGAGTCACACTTCTTAAAGCCTGAGACCCTTTCTTTTGACATGGTGTCACACAAAACACCACACACACCAGTCAAAGCCTTTAATTTTAAATATACCAAAAAGGTATAAGTACCAACACACACACACACCCTAACAGGGATGGGATGGGTAAAGTCTGACTAAAAAATAATAAGAGACAGACAAATTTCTGTCAGAAACAGATTAAAACTAAATAAAAACTCACAATAAGGGGTTTTTAAGTTTAAAAGGGGCTAAAATAGCGAAATAGTAATCACTTACCAGGAGCTGGTAAAAGGAGGACCTCATAAGCGAAGCGGCAGACGAGATCTGGGTACTTACCGCCTTGCATCATGGGATATGGGGCTGCCTCGAGCTGGTAAAAGTGACTCTCGAGCTTAGCAAGTGCCGAGTCGGAGCCGAGGATCGGCTCGAACCCATCAAGCAAGAATGGCGAGATTGACAACTTAACATTAAGAGTTATGTACCTACCATAGCGTTCCATGTTAGTTGTCTTCTCTTTCTTCTCGACCTTCCTTCCCCTGGCCTGGACAGACCTTGTTATAAGAAATTATTATGCTGAAGACCATTCAGACCTGGTCCTTCTTCCATCTGTAAGTTTTCTTTCTTCCTTTGGGAAGTATTTTATGCTTGGTGCTATTGCCTTTGTCATCAAGCGAGATCTGGGTACTTACGCCTTGCATCATGGGATATGGGGCTGCCTCGAGCTGGTAAAAGTGACCCAGATCTCGCTTTGATGACAAAGGGCAATAGCACCAAGCATAAAATACTTCCCAAAGGAAGAAAGAAGACAACTTACACATGGAAGAAGGACCAGGTCTGAATGGTCTTCAGCATAATATTTCTTATAACAAGGTCTGTCCAGGCCAGGGAAGGAGGGAGGGTCGAAGAAAGAAGCGAGAAGACAACTAACATGGAACGATGGTAGGTACATAACTTCTTAATGTTAAGTTGTCAATCTCGCCATTCTTGCTTGATGGGACCGCCCCTAGCACCTCTATCCTGGGTGGCTCAATGGAACAGACTCTTGAGGACTGTAGAGCCAAAACTGGCTCTGTCCCTGGAGGCCAAGTCCAATTTGTAATGGGAAACAAAAGTGTGAGGAGTGGCCCAAGTGGCGCTGCACAAATAGTGTCTAAAGGAAGTCTAGCTTGAAAGGCTGTAGAAGTAGCTAAGCTCCTAGTTGAATGTGCTTTAGGTTTTGAGCACAGCTGTTTTCCCCTGAGCAGATAAATTTCAGAGATGACCGAAGAAAGCCATCTGGACAAGGTCACTTTAGAAACAGGAAGGCCTTTTTATTATCCGCATAGGAAACAAAAAGTTGATCAGATTTTCTAAATTTTTTGTTCTGTCCAAATAATATCTAAGTTGACGGTGGACATCAAGATAATGTTTTTGTTCAGCTCTGTCTGAATAGTTTGGGAAAAATACAGGGAGATCAATGGATTGATTCAAATTGGTCTTTGAAGCGACCTTAGGCAAAAGGTCAGATTAGTTCTCAAAGATACTCTGTCTTTGTGAAAAACCAAATAGGGGGGTCGAACCGATAGAGCATGAAGTTCAGACACCCTCCTGGCCGATGTAATAGCCACTAGGAATAAAGTTTTCCAAGAAAGAAATTTCAGGGAACAAGAAACAGCTGGCTCGAAGGGGAAGAATCAAGGATGTCAGCACTAAATTTAGATCCCACTGAGGAGGAGGATTCCTGACTGGAGGCTTTAGTAGGAAAATTCCTTTCAAGAAGGCCCTGCAGAGCCTATGGGACATAATATTATGATCTGCTACCCGACATGAAAGTTGGAGATAGCAGCCAATTGAACTCTGACTGTGGAAGAAGAGGAGCCTGCATGAAAAATCTCTGCTAAGAAGTCCAGGACTGCCTGAATAGGGGCAGTGAAAGGATCAATATTCTTGGCCTTAGCCCAATAAGAGAAACGTTTCCATTTGCTTGTATAAATCCTCCTGGTAGAGGATTTTACGAAACTACTATGATGTCTCTAACTGGATTAGAGATCAAAGGAAGCCTGGCTAAGGAAGGAAGTGGAGCAACCATGCTGTGAGGTTGAGAGAAGGGATAGACCGGTGCAGCTGACCCGATTGGTGAATCAGAAGATCTGGCACTGGGTCCAGATGCCACGGCTGCACCAAAGGTGATGATGGAGGAACGGGAACCAAACTTGTCGAGGCCAGTAAGGGGCAATGAGAATCAATTTGGCTCTCAAAGCGGTAGCTTTCTGGATAACTTGAGGGATCAGAGGAAATGGAGGGAAGGCATAAAGAAGTCCCTGGGGCCAATCCTGGGTCAGAGCGTCTCTGGGGATGGCCTGGTAGAGGAAGAGACAGAAGAAGTCTGGACATTTGCTGTTTTGGGGAGTAGCAAAAAGATCGCAACATGGACGACCCCATTCCAGAAATATCTCTTCCGCTATAGATTGCTTGAGAGACCACTCGTGAGGCATGAGAATAGCTCTGCTCAATCTGTCCGCTACAATGTTGGTTTTCCCAGGGATATGCGTTGCTACCAGAAACCGATGAGAGGAGATCGCCCATTGCCATAGTCTGAGCACTTCTCGACACAAGGGGTAGGATTTGGTTCCGCCCTGTTTGTTGATATACCAAACTACAGACATGTTGTCTGTGTGGACTGCAATTGTCCCTACGGGAAGAAAGTCGTTGAGGGCTTGCAACGTTAAAAGCACTGCTCTCATCTCCAGGACATTTATGTGCAGATGGTACTTGAACGGCTGCCACGTCCCATGAACCATCCTGCCCTGATAATGACCCCCCCACCCGATCAGGGAGGCATCCGTGGTGACAGTGGCTATCGGGGATGGGGGTACAAAGTACCTGCCTTGGTGAACCTGAGGAGATGTGATCCACCAAGCAAGATGATCTTTGCAAGTTTGTGTCACCAGAATCTGGTGACGCATAGGAAGTTGTTGGTACGACCACTGTGTGAACAGCATCCACTGAAGAAGGCATGTAGAATCGAGCCACGGCAAGAAGAGTAATGGCCGCAGCCATGAGGCCTAATACCTTTAGAACCATTCTGGCCTGTACTTTCTTGTTGGCCAGAATGATCCTGACATGACTCTGAATGTCTGAAACTCTTTGATCTGTAAGGGTAGCTGACATCTGAACAGTGTTTAAGTTTGCGCCTATGAAGGTAATAGACTGGCAGGGCGATAAGGATGACTTTTCGAAGTTGATCGAGATGCCCAAATGAGAACAAAGATTTATTGTGTAATCCCTGGCTTGTATAAGCTGATGCCTGGTGGTGGCTGACAGGAGCCAGTCGTCGAGATACGGAAACACCTGGAATCCTTGACGTCTCAGGTGAGCCGTGACCACTGCCATGCATTTGGTGAACACTCTGGGGGCTGTAGTGAGACCAAAGGGCAGGGCTCTGAACTGGAAATGACTGGACCCCAGCCGAGCGGAGAAATCTCCTGGAGCGTCTGTGAATTTTGATGTGATAGTACGCATCCTGAAGATCTATTGAGCACATCCAGTTGTCCTTCTGCAAGAAGGGCAGAATTGACTGAAGAGTGACCATTCGAATCTTGTCTTCCTCACAGACTTGTTGAGTCTGCTGAGATCCAATATTGGTCTCCAGTCTCCCGTCTTTTGGGGACCAAAAGAACCTTGAGTAGATTCCGGGCTCTGAATGGTCTGTTGTAACTGGCTGAATGGCTCTTTTGCAGTAGTTTTGAGACTTCTAACTCTGCAATTTCCCTTAGTGGTACATCTGGAAGGGAATTTGAGGGGAAAGGACTTTCCTCGAAAGGAATTATGTAACCCTTGGATATGATCGACTGTACCCATCTGTCTTGTGTGAGGGAATGCCAGGCTTCTGGGTACAGTGATAATCTTTCCTCGACTGCCTCCAAGGAGGGACAGTCGGGCAACATCTCAGGGATGCTGAAAGGGCTTGTCAGAGAGGCTCTCTGTTTCCCTGGTTTTTGGACCCCTCTGCCTCTAGAGCGCGTCTGTTGTTGTTACCCCTCTGCCTCTAGGGGTAAACTGACCACGTGAATCCGGCGTGACTCCTTGGGATTTGCGGAACCACATTTTGCCACCTTTCTGTCCTTTGGGGTAAGGTCTAGAAGGGGTGGAAAAATGGACTCCTACAGCAGAAAGAGTCTTGCCGTCCTGCTCGCACCTGGTCAAAGTTTCCTTCACCTGAGGGCCAAACAAAGCTGACCCATCAAAGGGAGAATTTGTGAAGGGCCTTAAAGGGATCTGCAAAGTCACATAGCCGCATCCAGGCTTGGCGTCTAAGAGCCACACCTGTACCTGCGGCTCTACTCGCTCCATCAGCAGCATATGATATTAGCCGCATGGAGGAGTTTGCAATGGAATTAAGGGTTCCTAGCTGCGAAGCAATTTTTCTTGAGCCCCTGCAGCTGTAGGATCCTGTACTACTTCACCCAGCTCCTTAAGGATATCCCTCTGGAGTCTGGTGAAGTGACATAGGTAATTCAGCGAGCATAGCAAAGGTCGCTGAGGAAAACATCCGCTTACCGTACCTATCCATGGTCCTAGAGTCCTTATTAGGAGGATGGACGGTGGAAGGATCTGCAAGTTCCTTTTTGGTGGCAGCAGCCACCACCATGGCATCAGCGGGGACACCCTTAGTGAGGAATTGCTTGTCACCTGGGGCAGTGATAAATTTTGAAGGCCTCCTAGGGACTGGCTCTACAGAGTCAGGAGCTGCCCACGCCTTCGGGCAATAACCTGCATAAGGGGTCGAAGGCGGAGGCACCCAGGAGGTGGAGGGCCGAGAGCCAAGCGCCTTTAGGTATACTGACGCATCGTCAGAGGCATTGTTGGTGGGCCAGTTTCCCTCTGTTTAAGGAGTTCTAGGATGTCTGAGAAGGAGACATCCTCAGAGGGGATCTAGGGATCCCTCTGACTCATCAAAGTCAGTATCTGAAGTGATAGACTCGGGAGTCTACATGTTTCCTCTTACAAGTCCTCTTCCTAGGAGGATCTCCGAAACATCAGGAGAATCCTCGGAAGAGGGGAAATTCCCAATGGGGAAACCTGAGGCGGAGGATCTCTGGGTCCTGTAGCAAGAGAAGTGGCAGAGATGTCAACAGGCACTATAGAGGGAGGAGCTAAGGGAACAGACTGCTGACTGATACCAGTGGCCAGCACACTCTTCATCACCTCGAATGCTCCCCTCCCAGGCAGGTCCGAGAGAACCCGTTCGAAGAACTAGGAACTCCAGGGACCACCGAAGGGAAGTCTCGAGGCAGATGTCAGAGCCGAGCTCACCAAGGCCGAGGCTCCAAGGGGAAGAGCGGGTTCGGACAAGGGTCCGATGCCACTCACCCCCTCGGAGGAGACCATGGAAGCCCGACCACCAAATCCCTCTAAGGAAGGTCTCGAAGAGGAGATAAGAGTAGAGGCTGAAGGAACAGAAGGGGGTATCTGTCCTCCAGCCGTAGCAGTAACCATTCCCGAAGACTCCAACTCCAAGCTCTGGGGTAGAGTTGAAGGAGGAACTGTAACGGTGTGTGGAACAATAGTCATCTGTTGAGACGGACTATGTAACATTTGGGCCAGTGCCTGTGACTTAAGTAATCTACTGACCACTCTCTCTAAGTCATGGTCAGAAAGCCTGGATGACCTTGAAGATCGGCTCTGATGGCTCCGTTCCGAAAGGAGAGGTGAAGCCAGAGCCGAAAGTATCGGCTACAAGGAAGGAGACCTCGACCTCTTCCTGGAAGGAGCCATCGGAACCGATGAAACTATAGACCCTGTCGGAGCCGACAACTTATCGGAGCCGACAGGTAGCCTCGATGCATCGGCTCCAGCCGGAGCCGATACAGCCACAAAAGTAACGGTGTCGGAGCCGATCGGAGCCGACACCGATGCCTGTGCCACATGGTGGTCGGAGCCGATCGGAGCCGACACCGAAGTGGTCGATGCAGAATCGGCACCGATAGCCATCGGTGCCGAAGGCTTGGTTAAGCTAGAATTGGCTCCAGCCGGAGCCGATCTCGACTCAGAACGAGTCGGAGCCGAGGCTGCAGGCTTTGACACAGAAGCCTGGGCCTTGGAAGACTTGGCATTCTTAGGTGGAGCCGACTTAGCCGGAGAGCCCTCCGGCTTAAGAAGGCCCCTGAGTATTAGCTTGTTTCTTCTTTCCTGCAGGAATCTCTGGCTGAAAGAATGACATATAGCACAGGAGTCCTGCAGGTGAAGAGGCCCCAGGCAATAAAGGCAAGAAGTGTGACCGTCTGTCAGAGACATCTTCTGACAGCACGAGTCACACTTCTTAAAGCCTGAGACCCTTTCTTTTGACATGGTGTCACACAAAACACCACACACACCAGTCAAAGCCTTTAATTTTAAATATACCAAAAAGGTATAAGTACCAACACACACACACACCCTAACAGGGGGGGGATGGGATGGGTAAAGTCTGACTAAAAAAATAATAAGAGACAGACAAATTTCTGTCAGAAACAGATTAAAACTAAATAAAAACTCACAATAAGGGGTTTTTAAGTTTAAAAGGGGCTAAAATAGCGAAATAGTAATCACTTACCAGGAGCTGGTAAAAGGAGGACCTCATAAGCGAAGCGGCAAACGAGATCTGGGTACTTACCGCCTTGCATCATGGGATATGGGGCTGCCTCGAGCTGGTAAAAGTGACTCTCGAGCTTAGCAAGTGCCGAGTCGGAGCCGAGGGATCGGCTCCGAACCCATCAAGCAAGAATGAAGGCGAGATTGACAACTTAACATCAGTGACATTGCATAATAGTGTCCTTCTATAAGTCATCCATCCCTTGTAACTATCATATTGACAACACAACTCTAAGATCGTCAGGGACTTGGGGGCACACGTAGACAGTAATCTAGCCTTTGACTGTCATGTGTCTACAGTAGTGAGGAAATATTCTTTGTTGTGCAACTTATAAACAAAGGTACAGCATCTAGGTCCAAGAAAGTCATTATTCCACTGTATTCTTCATTCATCAGACCTATCAGTGAGTACAATGCCCCCTTTGGTTTGTACCTAACCAAAATATCCAATAATTGGATCCTCTACAGAGGCTGCAAACTAAAAGAATACAAGGTGTAAGTAACATGTCTTATGCATACTGCCTTGAAGCCCTATCCCTGTATTCTGTCTCCTACAGGATCTTGAGAGTAAATCTATGCCTGTCATAGAAGGCATTGTCAAACCCCATTCTGACTCCTCTTGTATATCTGCAAAACAAACAACACCAAAATTACCCATTCTAAAGACTTAAACCTTGCCTGTGATATAAATAGGACCAGCTAGAGAGACAGGTACTGTATGTATCCCACAGATTACCCCTTCTCTGGAACATGTTCCCCATCCATGTGAAGCAGAGTTCCTCCCTAACCCAATTTAAGTTTAACTTGGACAATTGAATGGGGAACAGAAAACAGGCACATGGAAGCCTGTAAATGGTTCATCCCCTAGATCTCTGCTTGAAAATGCTTCATCTACCAAGCTCCTGCTTACACTTTTCAAAGATATCATAATTTTTCATAGGTTCATAGGTTGGTACTAGGCTATTGGCCCTAGGGTCTGTACAAGCCTAGCCATAACAATTCCCTGGCTATTTCTTCCCACAATATTTACTTCCCTGGACCCCTGTCTAGCAGGACGACTGACATGATACCTGGGGTAAATTTCTTATCTCCCATCCAATTGTCAAGGTTCTTTATGAAGAGGGCCAAGGAGGTGCTCTGGTTGACATGTATGAGCAGTCTATTCCAGAGTCTGGGTAGTCTCTAGATCAGGAACCTATCCCTCCAACATGTTTTGTTCATTGTGATGACAAGGTTTAGATCCCTGGAGCGTTTGGCTCTGATTGATTGGGATTTCTTTAAGTGTAGCATTTCCAGCAGCTCTGGGTTTGACATGGCCTTGTATGTTAAGCAGAGATCACCTCTGAGTAGACGATATGCGACAGAGTATAGCTGGAGTTTTTTTAGTTGGTCAGCATAGGGCATCTGCTTTAGGCCTGTGATTCTTTTACTGAGGTATTTCTGCGACCTTTCCAGCTGTTACAGATGTCTTGTGAGGTACGCACCAAACGGGGTGTTGTACTCTATAATGGGTCTAATGAGGGATGAGTACAGTGGGACAATGACCTCCTTTTTTCTGGATGAAAAGCCCTTAGTGATGAGGTGTGCCACATAGAAGGATTTCTTGACTGTTGTGGCGATGTGGTTATTGAAGGTGAGACCACTGTCCACCTGCGTCCCTAAGTCTCTTATCACACTTTCGGTGTTTAGTGTACTGCCACCTATGTGGTAATTCGTGGGTACATATTTTTCCCAAAGGGAATAACGATACACTTCCTGGCATTGAGCTTGAGCTCATGGCTCTGGCACCAAGCATCTGTTTCTGTAAGGTCCTTTTGTCAGAGATGTGAAATGCATGGCTAGGCCTAAAAAGGGCTTTGTGGTCATTAACCTAGTACACACCTATAAACATATAAACCTATAAACCCATGCTCATCTACACTGAATAACATGATTTATATAGGACAACAGCCATGTTAGGCATATCAGTAGCAACCTCTCAAAAGCATATGTTGGTAGTAACCTTTAGAGATAATGCTGGCAATGTTGTGCATCATGGGCACCAAAACCAGATAACTGGTCACTTCACAGTCAACAGGGATACACTACAGGGCCTAGATGAACTGTGTAATCCACAAGTAGAATCAAGGAATGTACATGTGAATGTCCATTCTTGTGGACATTGAGCTATGTGCATCATCCATCATAGCTACATGGACCTTTCAGCAACTGATGAAGGGGGAATGTTATGCATATTGCAGGGTTCTGTTCTGTGAATACTTTATCAATTTCATGACTCCATTTACTTAAAATGGATGAATAGATCTGGTTCCCAAAGACACCAGAAGAGAGAATAAGTTATTATATGGGTATTCTATGATACTACACACTTCTCTGAGGTCCTGATTGCAATAGGTTGCACCCACATTACTTTTAAGACTCCACCTGGTGCAGAGAAACAGATATACATCAGTAGAAGGGGCTACCACCCCCTGAACTGTCAGGTGGTTTGTAATGCCCATAGCATTAACCACAATATGTCCATGCACCTGGGCAGTTCAGATGCTTTACACTTATGGCTCATGCCCAACCTACATCAATAGTTCATCCAATGGGGTTACCCATGGGGTCATCTTGTTGGTGTGTGCATACATATCATCATCTTCTTTTGGCTGTTCCCATTAGCGGTTGTCACAGCGGATCATCTGTTTCCATTTCTTCCTGTCCTCTGCCTCTGGCTCTGTCACACCAACCACCTGCATGTCCTCTCTCACCACATCCATAAACCTTATCTTAGGCCTTCCTCTTTTCCTGTTACCTGGTAGCTTCATCCTTAGCATCTTTTTCCCAAAATACTCAGCATCCCTCCTCAGCGCATGTCCAAACCAATGTAATCTTGCCTCGCTGGCTTTGTCTCCAAACCTTCCAACCTGGGCTGACCCTCTAATATACTTATTCCTAATCCTGTCAACCCTTGTCACACCCAGTGTAAATCTTAACATCTTTAACTCTGCCACATCCAGCTCTAACTCCTGCCTTTTTGTCAGTGCCACTGTCTCCAACCCATATAACATAGCTGGTCTCACTACCCTCTTGTAGACCTTCCCTTTCACTCTTACAGGTACTCGTCTGTCACAAATCACTCCTGACACTCTTCTCCACCCACTCCATCCTGCCTGTACTCTCTTCTTCACCTCTCTTCCACACTCACCATTACTCTGAACTATTGACCTCAAGTATTTAAACTCATCACCTTTGCCACCTCTACTCTTTGCATCCACACCATTCCTCTATCCTCCCTCTCATTCACACACATATATTCTGTCTTAGTCCTGCTGACCTTCATTCCTCTTCTCTCTAGAGCATATCTCCATCTCTCCAGGGTCTCCTCCATCTGTTCCCTACTCTCACTACAGATCACAATGTCATCTGCAAACATCATAGTCCACGGGGACTCCTGTCTGATCTCATCTGTCAACCTGTCCATCACCATTGCAAATAAGAAAGGGCTCAGAGCTGATCCTTGATGTAACCCCACCTCCACCTTAAATGCATCCATCACTCCCACCGCAGACGTCACCGCTGTCACACTACCCTCGTACATATCCTGTACCACTCTTACATACTTCTCTGACACTCCCAACTTCCTCATACAATACCACAACTCCTCTCTAGGCACCCTGTCATATGCTTTCTCTAAGTCTACAAAAACACAATGCAACTCCTTCTGACCTTCTCTGTACTTCTCCATCAACACTCTCAGAGCAAACGTCGCATCTGTAGTGCTCTTTCCCAGCATGAAACCATACTGCTGATCACTAATCATCACATCCCTTCTTAACCTAGCTTCCACTACTCTTTCCCATAACTTCATGCTGTGACTGATCAATTTAATCCCTCTGTAGTTACTACAGCTCTGCACATCACCCTTATTCTTAAAAATCGGTACCAAAACACTTTTTATCCATTCCTCAGGCATCCTCTCACTTTCCAAGATTTCATTAAACAATCTGGTTAAAACCTCCACTGCCATTTCACCTAAACACCTCCATGCTTCCACAGGTATGTCATCTGGACCATAGAGGATTATGCAGCCGTGGCTGCTCCCCTATACAAAATGTTACAGGAACAAAAGAACTCCACCATTTTAGAGTGGGGATCTCATGTATGGAATCATTTACAACAGCAATTCCCAAATCTGTAGTCCAAGGGTCCCAGTGATTGTGGGAAGCTAGAAAGCCCAATAGGGGTAGGAAGTGATCAGGACTATATACCACCTTTTCAAAAACAATAGCCTATTCCTAGGGTAGCAGAAGAACATATGGAAAAATGTATTGCAGAATGGGAAAAAGAAGGGATTATACAAAAGGGTAACAGTCCTACAAATTCACCAATCTGGCCAGTTAAGAAAAAAGATGGTAGTTATTGTCTTGTTATTGATTTACGGAAGGTTAATCAATATACTACTCCTAGAGTACATTTGATTCCAGGAGTCCCAGAGTTGGCTGCACATATTAAGGCACAAAGTAAGTGGTTTATAGTAATAGATTTAGCAAATTGCTTCATACATATACTAGAAAAATGGCATATGTGTATGGTAAGCATTCATGTTGGGTATATGCTACTTCCAATGGTGTATCTTGTTTATTGCAGGTGATGGCAGATATGCCCTTGAGCAGTACATGAAAATGCCTGTTCACACCCCAGAGACAATGTCAGAAATGTAATGCATCATGGCTCATGTCAAAACAAGAATTATGCTGGAAAGAGTCATTGGACTACTGAAGTGTAGACTTTGCTATCTAACATCTTTGAATCACTACAATATTGGATGGATACATGCTGCCAAATATTTCAAGTGTTTGCCACACTGCACAACATAATCCTTCATAAACAGGTGGGGCAGACTGACAATGCTATGACATAAAATCCATAACTGATGCAGTGGCAGTAGTTAGGGTTACCACCTGTCCCACTTTATGTGGGACAGTCCCTCTTTGGGCAGTTGTGTCCTGCAAAACTATTGTAAGAATGGCAACTGTCCTGAAATATTAGGGCAAAATTATTTCCTATATTTAATGTAATAGTTGCATAAAACAGTTATTCTGTATCTGAAACACCTAAATTTATAAGAAACAGAATAAGAAACTAAAAGGCTACAAGAATAAGCTTTTATTTAGGCAAAAC
This sequence comes from Protopterus annectens, assembly GCF_019279795.1. Classification (NCBI taxonomy): domain Eukaryota; kingdom Metazoa; phylum Chordata; order Ceratodontiformes; family Protopteridae; genus Protopterus; species Protopterus annectens. The sequence goes on along the minus strand of NC_056731.1, from coordinate 873,191,321 downwards.
AGTGAAGTTCTGTCCCTTGTACTGGCCGTGGGTATGTTTTGGCCTGCAAAATCTGATGTTTGTACCACAATTGTCCCGTTTTGGCCATCTGAAAAGGTGGCAACCCTAGCAGTAGTAGGACAGTAAAAAGATATAGGGGAAGACAATGGAGGAGTGGAGATGTGGTTAAGGCAGTGTCAGGCAGAATACATCATAACAATGGCAAGACAGGGATGTCTGGTCCACTGCTATGGGCCATGACATAGACAACACAATATATAATAATATGATGCTTACTGTAATATTCAGGCCATGCAGTTCAGTGTATGTTTTAGTCACACTGTGCATCAGACATCAAAGAAGTGACACGGCATAGGTGGTTGTCAAGGTACAGCCATAATCACTTGAACAGACATGGGAACACTATGACAATACCCTGCAGCATTACAGTGTGGGGTGGGGTCATGGAAAGTAAATGCAATGCAGTTAGGCTCTGAGAAAAGGTTGGATATCAGGGATCCCACCCTCCAATGACTGGACTGTGATGCAAGTATGTGACCTTGGTAGCAGGCATTATGCCAGCAAGCCATGTCAAGGCTGAATTCATCCCATGCCTCTGACCATTAGTAGGGACACCAAGGCACATATCAGCAAGTGACACTGATGCTACTTGCGCAGCCTTCCATGTCCACTAATATGGGACACAATATAAATATCCACCTTGGGTCTGGACCTTCCTGCGGATGTGTAAATAGGATACAGAGAAGGGGGCAGCCACCCTGGGTGCAAGGTATTACTGGGTACAATCATCAGATGTTGATGGGTTATTAATACAGTACAAGCATTCATTTTTGTACCAGTATCTTTGAATGCCAGTATGGAAATGGATGCCAATACTGCCTTTGCCATTAAGACTGAAGTGCTTTTGTGCTTCATGTGTGGTATTAGTTGTGGCAAGCAGTTTGCTACATTTTTTAAAGAGCTTCTTTTTGGGTCCACAGGTACTTCTTTCTTTCTTTCTTAAAGTTGAGAGGGTGTCAGATCAGGAGATGGCATAGGGTAACAGAACAACTAGCTGCAATTATGCTTCCTATAGCCATGAACAACATGGCTGGTCTATCTAGACTAGAGTGCAGTCGTAATGTCTCAGATGAATGTACCTGTGGAGGCAGCATGCATCACCAGTGACCTCACTAGATGTATTATTTCATTGTGTAGATACTCCGGGTTACTGTGCATCTGGCCTACTTTGTACCATGGAGCACAACAAGAAGCAAAATAGTTCAGTGCATAGTAGCGTAGTTTGCTCTTGGATCTCCAGTCTGCAGATCTGCTACTGATTCCAAGAGATACATGCATATCAAAGAACAACATGGTGGTGTCAGACTCCACTATGTTTCTCACCTATGGTGGGTAAGCCCACATCAGATAAAGTGTGCATATCAAAAGCTGCATTTGGTGGACACAATAGTGGAGCACATGTGGGGCTCTCACCTGCAGGAAGTAGAGAAGTCTCTACTAAGGCTATGTACTTATCAATTATCTGTACAAGTACCTTTGAACTCATGGGTGCAGCTGTTCACTCCAGCTGAAGTGTCACAGACAGTGTCACTTGGTCATCAGACTATGGTGTCAACATGTTGTCATCATTGTCAGCAATATCAGGACTGCTGACATTAGCCCTCATTTGCCCCTCTCTACTGGATCCCCCACCAGACCACCCACCAGTGGAACCTATGAAAGTATGCCACAAATAACATCAGTATGAGCCCAAGGCAATATGACTGTGTTGTGTGCATTAGGACACATATTACACATTGCTATACAGTACTCTGACAAATACCTTATTGGCAGGGCATTGCATCTGTACGCTAGAGGTTCCTACAGGATAAAGGTGCATGTCACCATCAGTAATATCTATTCCAATGAGTGTGTATGTGTGTGTCATACTATAGTAGCAAGGTCAATACTAAACATGTGCATCACTATGTATACATGGGTAGTAGGTGCCAGGCCTGCCCTACATCAAAGCCACCACCTAGTATAAGTAGACAGTCCTCTTATTCACTGAATAACATTAAAAACTCCTCAACTCTTGTCAACACAGTTCAGTGTTCGTGTCCACCCCCTGTAGTCCTCTTGTCCACAGTAATCTCCCAAGCTCTCTACTTTTCATGGCTCAGCATATCTGGTGTTTATGACATTTCGTCAGATGGGTATTCAGCAAATACCCATTCATTGAACAACTATTTATCAAAGCTGTTGCTCATCAAATGGCAGATTTTAACTAGGGAACACAAGTGGTTAGCCAACTGAGTGACCGCAACCCCCCCCCAAAAAAAATTAATTAAAGCCTGCCAACTAAATATACCAACTCTGAGATCACACTACAGTGGGGAAAAGGGCAAATTCCAGACAATAGCCAACCACTGGTTTGCCCTAGCTAAAATAGAGTGAACAGGTATACCCTAGAGGAAATATGCAACCTCTGCAACCCTTACTTGAGGCCCTATTGAAATCTTGGAGAATCCATCTCAGTGAAAACCAAGGCATGAGTAGTATTCCTATTCCATATACTAGCTATAGATACTATTCAGAGATGCACAGGGGATATATTAGGAGTGTCATAGTCCTCAGTATCTAGAGTATTACATCAATTTCTAAATGCAATGCTGCAACATGCAAGGGATCATATCTAGTTTCCACATACCCCAGAAGAGAGAGCACCAACCAAGCAGTAATTCTACACCATATCCATAACACACTTCCATGAGGTACTGCAGTCCATAGACTGCACACACATAGGTAGGGCAGGTAGATCTAAGATGAAACATGGCTCAGCTGTACAGTAATGTTAGCAGTAACTCATGGCTGATGCATGCTATACACACACACACACACACACACACACATATATATATATATATATATATATATATATATATATATATATAAATGATTATTCCTGTGTATTGTGTATCACACATTACAGTTGCCCAATGTAGTTACCCCAACAGCACTCAGGCCAATCGTAGCATAATTTGCATAAATGTACGAGCAAAAAATAATTACTAAACCATAGGATGGCATTTCTAAGAATACAATGCAAAAGCAACAAATACAAGACATATGTAACAAATCATTTACAACTGAACTGTAAAAAAAACTACAAAAAAATAACAGCTTCTGCATCTTAGTAACCAAGCTTTAACTATTACTCTGTGCATCAGACACAGGCAACCCAAAGTTCCAAAGAAATGTGCAAATGGCAGGACACAGTCATCATCACTTGCAAAGGGTGGGTGGTTTCCAGGTGGCCAAGCCTGACAACAAAGAAGTGAGTGTGTGCAAGTGAGAAACTTGTCGATCATCAAGTAAAGATTGTCAGGGCCAGTAGCAACACATGTATAAAATTAAGTTGTAATGTTTATATACGTGTGTGTGTGTGTGTGTGTGTGTGTGTGTGTGTGTGTGTGTGTGTGTGTGTGTGTGTGTGTGTGTGCGTGTGTGTGTGTGTCAGCATGAAAACAATCATCTTGACAGGTGGGAGTGATACATGGTAGAGTAGTCAGTTCATCGTCACTGCCCTGACCATAAGAATTACCTCTGCTAGAAGTTGCACAGCTAGTTCTATGGCCCTAGCTAGAAGTTGAGTGCTACCTGAATGTGACAAATATCTGCTGGATGATCTGACATCATGACTATGTCCATGACCACATGTCTGGGTGTGGACACAACAATGTTTGACAGAGTAGTGGAACTGGACATAGTGCTGCTGCAGAAATGGGATCTGGAACAGCCATAGTGGCAAACACCTTATGATATAACATCTCTCCAGCCATGTTGATGCTGAGCCTCCCCCAGTAGATGTTCCATTACAGACACTGCATGATCCAGTGTTTCATTCATCCTGTCCAAGAGTCACCCACATGGTTCAGGCAGTCTCACATGTCAGAATGAGCAACATGCAGTACTCAGACTATCTCGTCCAAGGCCCTGGTAAAATGTGCCTAGGCCTCCATGATGGCCCTACATGTATGCAGCGTGGAACCTTCTGACTCACCAGAATCGAGGGGGACTGTGGGCAGCAGTCCTTCTCTGATGACATATATCAACACCTCTGTGTGTTACTTCAATCTTCTGCTGGCTAGGAGGATAGTGTGCTAGCTCTGCAACTGGAGTAGCCACATTACCCTGATCAACCATGTCACCATCAGGGTCTATATTATATTCTTGACGACTATTTTCTTTGAACACTTAAATGCCAACACATAAACAGCAAAAGCTATAAACTGTGAACACCCACTTCCATGAATTTTTTCCTTTGGGAAAAATTTGCTTGGCCATTATTGGGAATTGCCCTTTTCTTGTAGAATGATCTCAAAGTTGGTATATTTAGTTAGAGGAGGTGTGGGGTTGCCCCCATTTGATTAGTGTTTTAAAGTTTGGTTTTATGTTTTACGGCCAAGCAAATTTTTTTCTCTAGGAAAAAAATCGAGGAAGTGGCCATTCACAGTTTACAGCTTTTGCTGTTTATGTGTTAACCTTTCCATGTTTGAAGAATATAGTCTTTGAGCATATAATATAGACTCCACCGTCAACATGTCCTATCTATGATGGCTCCATGTCATGGTTGTGTGCAGGCATACAGAATGTGTCCAAAATCTATCCAGGAGATGTGTGAGCCACAATGTCAGAGTCAAAGTGATCATCTGCATCTGCAGACTGTGTCTCTTCATCACTGCCATCATCTGAGGCTACTGAAACTCCAATAAACGGAGGTAGGCGTTCCACAGTTCTGGTGGCAGCCTCACCTGTGATAACAAGTAATTAACACAACAAAGAAAGAAACAGAACAAAAAAAGATCAAATTTATGATACATAAAACTTAAGCAATAATAAATGCAAGTGCAATTTAAAAACAAATGAATATAGACATAAATCATCTTACAGTACAGAAATAAAAAATGGCTTTACCATTTGCAGACAGTTGTGGAAAAGCAGTAACAGATGTTTCTAGACAAACAAAATGGAGATAAAGAGGGATGATAAACATTATAATGCAAATCATACAATAAATAGCAACATCAACTACATCTGTAGTTTAAGAAAGATTTTATATGCATTCTTTTCACCATCCATCTTTCCTCCCTTATCTCTTTCTCTTTCTCTCTCTCACTCTTTTATATATATATATATATATATATATATATATATATGACTCTGTATACCCCCACCTCTCTCTCTCTCTCTATCTATATATATATACATATATATATATATATATATATATATATATATATGATTATTAATGTGGTATACCTGGGTGCTTCACCAATAGACACCCTTTGGTAGTCCTCCATCTCTCACCTCCATCAACCACTATTTTGGAACTCTGCAATGATCTTTCTGGATCCCTTACATTGGAAAGAAACTCCTCTATATCAATCAATTAGTGGTAGTTTGGTAGCAGGGCCCTAACAAGTAGTCCTCCATTTTTCTACTATAGCAGCAGGGTCTGTTTTTGGCTTTGGTGATTGTCACTGGCTAGATGTCTGATTTGGCCATAATTATGGCCATGGCCACCCACAGCACTGTCATCATCTACCACCTGCAGCTAGATATAGTCAAAGAAGAATGTGTTGGTTTTGCCTATTTAATATGTGTGAACCAGGTCAACAGAGTACCTGGACAATCACTTCACTCTCAGCATCTGAAAATAGTAGTTTATGAGAACCAGATATTTTGGGAGCCATATCACTGTATGTGATAAAAAATAAGAGAAACAAATGTGTGTCAAAAATTTAAGCAAAGTGACTGGCCACAATATACATTTATACAGGAAAATTAACAGACATTAAACAGATGCCTCTCTAGCACTATAGGTGATACACAGCTCTAAAATCACCCCCTCCCCAAAATTAGAAGCAATGACAAAGCACTTTAAGGATGACAAGAATGGGTAAGTCTGTAATAGACAACAGCATTTCCAAATATATGAATTCAAATGTTGGACGTTAAATGTGTTTACTATTTGGGATAATCTTTGTATGATGCCAAGTATATATCACAGGATTAACACATTTATTGTATTAGAAGGTTACTTTGCCATTGCTACTAGAACTCAGAGAAATGTTCCTATAAAGACAGGTAACTGCAAACATCACCCAATGCTATATAAAAAGTCAGCTGCCATTTATGTTTAATATAATTCATTTTTAAATAAATATGACATACCTTTACAGAAATCTGAATGAAAGTACTCAAACAATAGCAAATACTGCAGTGAAACAGCAGCATCAAAGTCTCTGGATCCAAACAGTCTCCTTACTATGATACAAGTGCCTTGCCAACACAATGAGCTTATATAGTGCAGATTCACCCCTGTGAGTACTATGAATATGTAAAGCAGGTGTCAACTCATCAGCGTCCATGAATCACACAAACTGCATGAAGTGCTGGGCAGGTAGACATGGTGTGAGGACCTACACAATTCTGTACAAACATCCTAGTAATGCAAGCATGAGCATTGAAAAGTGTTGCCTGCCAACAGCTTGCAGTGAATGATTTACTCTTACTGCAGTAGTAATAATTAGTGTTTCCCAGTTTAATTTACAATTCCTGAAGGTGTGTTAGAGAGAATAGAGCTACCAAAAGGTCAGGGATTTTATTGACTATTTAGGAAATAATTTTTATAACAGTTTTATTGTTAAATGCTCATGACCCAACTGTACTCTGAGTAAAAAGGTGTCTGTAATTCATATGATGTACATAACATTTAAATATAGAAAAGCAAAAAAAAAAAAAAAAAAAAGAGAGAGAGAGAGAAAGAAAGAATGATGCTCAAAAGAAAAAGAGAAGAAAGCAACTGTAGTCCTGCAAATATTTGTTACTATTGTGACAAGGAAATATTAGCATGACTGCTACAAATATTCCAGTCATCTACACATCTACTGGCTAATTACTAATGACAATTTTGAGAAAAAGCTTATCTTGCACCTTTAATGTAAAGTGATACAATGTTACATCTTAAGTATATGTAATCTATTTTTCTTCTTCATAATTTGTTTGTCTGCCTGTGGTAGGTAATGAAAATAATCTCAAATGCATCATGTTAATGCCATGGTGTCAAAGTTCAAACCTAGATAGGGTGCTGTTTGTTTGAAAGTAGTGATGATTAATGTGCATATTTTGATGTTATATGACAACAAAGTTGAGAAAATATCCCAAATCCACAGTTTAAAATAATCTTTTGGCAGGGCTTCATCTTTGCATGCATCTTGGCCATTGTGCACTGGTAACATCAGTGGTCACTAGCAGAGAATTGTGTTTCACTTCCCAAAACAAAAATTCACATTTTAATTTGAAATGCCATTAGCAGTGTAAATGACCCAGGCACTGGTGCACTGTCATCAGCACTCTGTACAGTTCTGATTGAAGAAAATTCTCCTATCAGCTAACTATTTCTGCTGCAAAAAATAATGCAGGGTTTGAATCTAATTTACAGATAATTTTCCTGAAAGGTTCAGGATAAATAGTGACACACACTTTTGTATATGAATTGAACAGCCTATGTCTGTGTTATAATTGATAAGTATGCTGAATTGCTGTTAGAAATGATTGGTTGTTGGAAACTAAACTATCCATGCTATGAATAACAATATTTTATATGCATAATGTAAATGATGACAGTTTCTAAAGTGTGGTAACAGCAAATCAGTAACTTGGGGAGTATAGAAATATGTATACTATATGTTGGATTACTTATCCATATATCCCATTAGTGAGCATGACAGTAATAAATTTCCTTTAAAAGTATGTCATTATTACTGGTATATGCTGTGTCAAAAATGATTTAATGTCATATACTGTGTGTCCTCTTTAATAATTGCCATTACAATAAGTCCTGATGACTCAAATGCAAGGTCTGATGTGGCAAGCAGATGTTACAAGGATAAATTTGTGAGATTAATGCTATACATTCTCTGTTCATTGCTAGCTACACCCTGTAATATTTTTTTTACTTATACATTTTATGTTTTATTTTTTACTTCTATATTTGTGTGCCATATGTCAATGCACAATGACAGTTCATGCTTGAAGGCATGAATGAACATTTTAATTTGGGTTGCCTTCAATAGTGCAAATGAACCTTACACCAGTGCACAGCTGTCAGCACTTTGGAGAGCACTAAGTAAAGAAAATGCACCTGTCAGCTTAATATATCTGTGGTACAAGGTATAAATGAAGTGAGCTTGAAAAAAGGGTGTAGGTAATACATGGTTTGAGTCAAGTTTGCAGATAATCTTACTGAGGGGTCAAGATTAGCATTGTTACTATTTTTATCTTAATAGTATAATATTAAATACAACTGAATACAACATATAATATTAAATACAAATAAAAATTACAAGTATGATTTGGCAATACAACTATCATTACTGATTGCTACATAACTTAATATTATGTGTGTACATTGTATTAAGCATAGCAATGTGATTGTTAACATAAATGCACCTGGATAGTATAAAGTTCACAATGTATAATTGAAATGATTTGACTCCTCACATATAATAATTTGTGTGTAGGGGCAGTATGGTATATAAAGTGTGGATGAAACCTACCCCAGCACGTATTAGTTATGTCATGCAACTGTAGCTATATAAAATGTGTTTGCAACCACAAATAATGTATTTTGCATAGAACTCTAGTACCATGAGTTGGTAAAATGATACACTTACAAACATCTCTTAAGTGTATCTCCATTTTTTGTCAAAATTTGTATACCACAAGTTACAACTTAAAAAAGTAGGTTGTCCTGTGGCATTGACAGTTAATAAGCAACATTTACCATTTAATCCTTTTTTTCTCATGGGTTCAATTCCCAGGTGGTATTAGACAATCTTTGTATTGTGTACTTCCCAATAAACCATTATGTCCCAGATCATAACATTATGCCTCTAAATACCAATGATTATAACAAACATCATAGAGCATTTCATTATTTAAAAATGCAACATGTGTAAACAGGATAAGATCACAAATGGTCACGTCTGTCATATTTCACACCTTTTTTGTTTTTTGAAGGAATTATTCATAATGTCACTGCTGAAGAATTTTTGTGCCTTCAGTTGTGCAAGTACAGCTGGAAAAACTGTGCATATTTGTGCATAGGCTGGTACACTCAAGATCTGAACTGGGCATCAATTCAAACAAATAGCTCTAGGTGTAGTTCAGTAGACATGTCAGTCAAAGGTGAGGATGGTGCTCCATTTAGAGCCCAAAGGCAGTGTGAACAGGAGTCCAGGATTTTTGTAGCACTTCTTGTCAAGCACTGCAGCTGCAGGCTTCTACATGGAGATTATACCGTGTTTCAATACAAGGCTGAGACTTGGAATAATTGGCCAAGGCTGACTCCAGTACAAGTGGTATTTCATGCACTGGGGAACAATGGCATTACCATTACAGTGACATGAAGAGACAAGTGTGACCTCCTGTGCTGAATGATGAATCCAAGACTGCCAATACTCCTTGTAAGTATAGCAAACCATTGCTATTCAATGATTTAGCATAGATTTGACAGCCAGTACTTTTATTCATTATGTTTCCATTTCGAGTCTATGTTCAGCTGCCAGAAATAAAAGATCCACAAATGGCTAAATAGCAAAATTAAGACATCGGAGCATAACATTACCAAAGGTGGATAATTTTGAAAAATCATTCATCAAATGGTCATAGTTGGCCAACAACCAAGAGGTAACACAATGCATAAGGTAAATGAAGAAAACCTTTTAAATTTTTCCTTTTCCCATGTAGTTGAAGGAAACCTTTTCAATTTTTAATTTTCCCCACTCTAGTACAATCATGGAGTTGGTATATATGCTTGGGGGGTGTGGGTTGGGATGTTGGCCAACTATGGCCATTCAATGAATGATTGTCTGACATTATCCATGTTAGGTAATGTTATGTTTTGATGTTTTAGTTTCACTATTTGGCTGTTCACAGATATTTCTTTTTGGTAGCCAAAGATCTTTCTTGTCTTTTATGTTCTGTGTAGCTGCGGTCACTATTTCCCTGAATAAGGAAGTACAGCAGGAGAGACTGGCTTGCCTCAGAGAGGCAAAGCCAGATCATATTTTTTAGGGCATCAATTCATATGAGCTTGAGTAAGCATGCATGTCTGCTCCAATAGTCCTTGATGATTTCATTAAGTGATGAGTACATCAGCTTAGCTGTATGTGGGTTCAATTCCGAGAAGCAGAAATTAGCTTTTGTTACAGGACAGTATATATAAATCACGTACTGCAATATTAAATGATATTATAAATTAAATTTGTCTAACTGGATTTATTAACTTGGAAAACATATATGCAATAGTCAAGTAACTGTTTCAAGCTTTCATTTATAATAGCAATGAGACTGATTTATTTCATGTCACATTAATGCCTTTACATCATATCTGGATGTGGCCAAGGTGAACATAGTTATGTGTCCTATTTTTATGTATTGAGAAAAATATGACATGGCATTCATCTTATTATCTCTGTTTTGTCTCTTCAATCCTGTCTCTTTCCTTTTCATTCAGATATATTGATACTGCAACCAACATAACTATCAGCATAGGGAATTAGACTGACCACTGGGGTTCAGCCTGCCATACCTCCATTGGTGGCTGTGGCAGCACCACCACATGCAGCACAGACATCCAATACATCTGAGTCATAACATGTCAGCAGTATTGCCTCCTCAGCTTCTGTTCTACCTGTGCCAGTGGATTCAAGGTAGGTCTACCCCAGCTGCTGGTACAACGGTACCCATCAGGAGTATCATTGAAGGGTAGCTACTTTGTCACCTATCAAGAGCTGATAGGGCTGGTGGAGGACATTATGGAGAGGGGCTTTGGTGCCCTATTTGGCAGAGCTGAAAAGGTCCTGCGTCAGACTGCAAAATCAATGACCCATCCAGCACTGATCAAGAGAACTGAGACAGGAGACAGCGATGATAGTTCTGAGGGTGAGGACTAGATTCTCACTGTGTCCAGTTTGGATGCAGATGCAACTCTGATGTCTCCTACCTGTCCACAGTCCCCCAAATTTTTGTGGCCTTTACCATCCCTGTCTGTCTTGTATGTCCTGTATGTTTGTGCCTGCAACCTAACCTTACCCTACCTACCCAAACCTCTTATTTCTAACCACCTTTCCCATTAGTCCTCCCTCTACAAAAAAAGGAAAAATTGGCACCTGTCCCACAAAAAATTATGTCCCATACATAACTCCACTTTGTTTGCATGTCTTCTTGACACAATTGATTTGGTCCAATTGGCTATGCAATGCTATTTTGTTGTTGTCACCCATCCCATGGTGTGGTGACTCTGCAAATTCATCAAATTGTGCTTGCAGATCTACATTTATATTGTGAAAAAGTGGATAGCTATGGTGGTCTACCACCATCATCCTTTATATTCCTTTATTCTTATTCTTTTCTGTGCTCTACCCTTTGCTTGGCCCCCATTTCCATCACTGTCTTATCAACCCCTTTTTCACGTTTAATATGGTCAAAAATAGAATCTCACACAGCACCGTGGCCAGGCATTTCCCATACAAAAAGCCTTAACTTTTTGCACTCAACATTTGTGTGAAGCTTCATATTGTGCACCAATGCTAAGTGACAGTGAATGGAGTTTCATGTCACATGGCAAAAACTAGTGAACTTTTGCTATCATCTGCATGAGTCTGACTGTCTTTGTGTAAATGTGCTTAAAATTGCCACACTATAGGAATACAGAGTAAAGGCACTACTTTATGACAATTGTAACATTTTGTAGACTAATGGATTTCATGAAATTATAGTTCCTATGTGGTATGTGGTGAAAATTCACGTCTGTAGACTGCTGTTTTTGCATAGTGTTAATGATTCAATTCTGAAGTATGTCAAACTATTATTTAATGCTATTTTATATTACTATTATGTGTGTAAGTACAAACCATCTTTATTTCTCTGAAATTACATTTCATGAACCAAGCAAGAAAAGGAAAAAAATAGAAAAAACATTTTAACAGTTTAGCATTATAGCATCTGTGAACACATTACAGCCCCATAAAGGTGACTTAAAAAAATCAACATTATTTGCGTATGTGTTAAGCTTGTTTCTGCTCTCCAACCCTTACTCCCTTTTGCAAACACTTTATTGGACAACACATGACATATTAATTATGGGGAGATACCTATGAGCAGCAAATCATAAAACATAGGATCATAGGAGGTTACTAGGTTAATGGCCCAGGGTCCTTACAAGCCTAGCCAAGTTCAACCTGTATTCCCAAGGGAGTCTGGTTCAAGCAGATACTAAAATCAGCACCTAAATGCTATTTTATATTACTATTATGTGTGTAAGTACAAACCATCTTTATTTCTCTGAAATTACATTTCATGAACCAAGCAAGAAAAGGAAAAAATAGAAAAAAACATTTTAACAGTTTAGCATTATAGCATCTGCGAACATATTACAGCCCCATAAAGGTGACTTAAAAAAATCAACATTATTTGCATATGTGTTAAGCTTGTTTCTGCTCTCCAACCCTTACTCCCTTTTGCAAACACTTTATTGGACAACACATGACATATTAATTATGGGGAGATACCTATGAGTAGCAAATCATAAAGATGGTCAAGCATGTCCCATAAATAAAACTCTGTATGTCTCTCTCTCTCTCTCTCTGTCTCCATCTCTGTCTCTTTCCTTTACTGTCCCCTTCTATCACATCACTTTTCATTCTTGAATATTTATTAGGCTGCTGGATGTAATGTTCATCTTATAGGATTCTACAATTCTCATTACTGGAATGTTGTCTAATGCCTACATTATCCCTTGCTTCAATATTTTGTCACTGTCCTTTCAATTCTGTCATTTACAGTGTGTGAACTATGAGTTTCTATGTTTGTGTGCTGTGATAATGCTCTGGTCTGTAGACTGCTTTTAGCATAGAGTCAAGAGTTGTAATCCAGAAGTATGTCCAAGTCTTATTGACTCTTTTTGTATGACTATTGTGTGTGTAACTCTTGGTTACATATACTATTAACCCACCCCTTCTCTCATGATCTGCTTGTTCCCTACTGTGGACACTTTGTTGTAGACAACATAGGATCATAGGAGGTTACTAGGTTAATGGCCCAGGGTCCTTACAAGCCTAGCCAAGTTCAACCTGTATTCCCAAGGGAGTCTGGTTCAAGCAGATACTAAAATCAGCACCTAATTGCTGCTGTCCAAGAGGGACACAGGTGGAACCCCTGGCATAAAGATGATGACAAACCTAAGAGTAACATGTAATAGATATGACCCATAAGCACACACGTTTTTTTGTCTTTCTCCCTCTCCTTCTCCCCTCTCTTTCTCTCTTTCCCCCTTCTATGCTATCAGTCTGTGTCTCCAACATTTGCACAATGGCTGGTACCTTTCAACAATACTAACTGATGGTAAATGGTGATTCATGCCTTATGGCAAAAAGTGATGAGTTTTTTTCCCCTTAGACTACACTACTACAGTTATTTCCATGTAATTATGGTTAAGTCCTCTAAGCTATAGCAAAACAGACTAAAAGTAGTAAAGTGTGATGCAGTTTCTCCTGCATATCTATTAGGCTGCTGGATGTCACATACATCCTAAGGGTTGTTACAAATGATATAACTTTGATAAAGGCTGATGTCCATATCCTCCTTTTCTTCAACTGTCAGTGTCACTTAAAATGTCTGATTTTAGCATTATAAAATATGAGATCTTACGTGGGGAGTTCAGCTAATCCTCAGATCTGTACATTTTTTTATGAGACCATCAAGGATTTGAATCCAGCAGTATGTTATACACTTATGTAATGTTTTTCCATATTAATAGTGTGTGTGTAATTGTGTACTACATCTGTTATTAACACACAACTATCCTCCTTATGTCCTCATCATGTTTCCACTCTCCTATCCTTCTTGATCTGTATTGGAAACACTTTATTATATAGATCAATGCCTCTAAAGTGTGCAGATTTTGAAATGATGCTCTCCTTTCTGCATCTTAATTTGAGGTATGTTCATCACAAAATATATGAATTTCTGTCAAATCACTGAAGATTAAAGTCATTAAGTTAATGCCATACATTTGATTTTTAGACTTTATATAGGTCAAAAAAATCTATTATCTTACCAAAATTGTAAGGTTATAAGGGCAGTATTTAAAAACTGTCCCGAAGTGCCAGCTGTTGTCACCCATTATCCCTTGCCTTTGTATGCCCCAAGCCTGGTATTATAATCATAATGACAAACAACCCTAGGAGTAACACACCACAAAGATGTACAGAAATAATCCATAAACAAATTTCACTGTATGTCTCTGCTCCTGTCTCTAAATCTCTCCCTCGCCCACCCCTTCTGTCTCATTACTCTTTCTCCTCAGCAGTTACACAATGCCTGGCAGTCAGCAGCAGCTCTAACGTATGGGAAATGGCAGTACTCAGCTTATAGCAAAATCTTCTGAATTCCTGCATTCAATCACATTATTGTATTGCCACTTGATGTACTGTGCCTAGCCTCCCTGCACTTAGGTAATGACAGGCTCATAGTACTATGAGGCAGAAGTCATTATCATACATTGAACAGGCTGGAAAACTGAATGTACACCATACAGGATGCTGCAGTTGTAAGTAGTGTTATGAACCATGCTACCCACAAATTTCCTTGCTTCATAGTGTTCCATAGTCCAAGCTTCCACCAGCATTAACATGCTTGGTCTCTCATGTTTTTCTGAATCATGTTCTTTGAAAGGGGATACCCATACAATTTAGTTTGTAAAGACATGCTGTAGGTGGATTGGGCACGCTACATTGGCCCTAGGCATGAGTACATGCATGTGTGTGCCTTCTGTGGAAGGTTGGGCACCAGGCTGGCAACTCAACACCATAAAAACTCCACTGCCAATCATGAGCAGACAGGTGATCCACTGTAGTGACCCATAACCGGGAAAAGCCAAAAGAAGAAGAAGATTAATTGTTGAGCTATTTAGGGGCTGGGGAACAAAATATGTTCCCTTGTTAGGAACTGGCCTGAAAAGACATCAAGAAGTAATAAAAAAACAGCCCTAAGCATTGTGCTAGAGGAAGAAACTATATTTGAAAATTTAAATACTGGGATGAATACAGATCAAAGAGGTAATAGAGAACATACTAATACACTTGTAATTAAGGACAAAAAGGCTATTAACAAATATCCTAGGGGGCTAGTGCATCAGTATAATACAAATTCTAGCATTATAAAGAATATTATTAGCAATCACTGGGATATTCTTACAAGCAATGATAACATTAAAAATATTGTCAGCCAAAAACCTACATTTATCTTTAAAAGAGGCAGCAATATTAAGAAGTTGCTTGAAATAAAGAAACCCAATAGTAATTTTAAGGAACAAAGGGAAACAACACAATGTGGTAAATGCAAACAATGCAAGCATACTAATGATAAAAAATGCCTTTCCTTATGTAACAACCTCAAGTCTAGCAATTATACCCAGGATGGCAACTGTTTAAGCAAAGGACTCATTTATTTGGCAGTTTGCTTCACCTGTACAGCATTTTATGTGGGTAAAACTGAATGGTACTTAAGACAGCATATCTACAAACACTACTATGACATCTTTATATCAAATGAAAATAATGCACTCTACAGATTTCAGATACTTTCTTTTTTCTATACTGAATAAGATAACATTCAGTCCTGGGGGACACCATGGAAAGACATTTTAAAAAATAAGGAACAACCCTGTATTACAAGATTAAATGCAGTATGCTTTCCTGGTATTAATGAAAGTATTTCCATAATACCAGCTTTAAAGATGAAAGCTTTAAAGTTATAATTCCAGGCTAATTTTCAGTTTATTTATTTATTATATTTCTATATATTATTTTTCTAATTTACATTGTTCTGCTTATCAGTGTTCTATTTACTAATGTTGGAATTCATATTTATTATTGTTGCACAACACATACGTAAAGGTACTTTAATTTTTAAAGCACAGTGCACTTTCAAATATAAAATATTTATATACATAAATGTGTACATTTTATACAGGCAGTTTTTAAGATGTTTAACAAAGTGGATTAATCTACCTTTTATTCTTATTTTTAACATTATTTTTTACATCTGCCATTTAATAAGAAAATTCAGGGTAGATACATTCAACAGTTTCTCTTTTAGGGGTTTATTCAAATGGTTCATCAATTGTTCATTTTAATTATTTTAATTGTTCCATGTAACCAATTGATATGGTTATAAATGTGTTTGTGAGAATGTTCTTTATTCTGAAGAAGTCTGTATATACTAGACGAAAAGCTGACAGTGAATTTCTGAGTTTAAATATCCGGTTTAGTTTGTTTTGTATCCAATAAAGTCTTGTTTGTATCTTTGGATCTGGTGGCTTCCTTTCTGGAGTTGGCCAGGATTGCCAGTTTATCTCTTTTGTGGATACATTTGGTTTTACTATTACAAAGTTTTGGCTATCCACTAATTGTTGAGTGACATTTCAAAATCTTTCACAAAATGTTCATATCTTCCGAGAAAATATTGCAGGGCATTAGGTACAATCAAGGCGTTGTGTGTTTACAAACAGTACACTAGGCACATGTGAAAAGGATTGCTGCTGTACACACATAGGCTGATGGGATCAACATGGTTTAATTTCTATCCATCTTCTTAACTTTTTTTAATTATGACACATGCACGTCTATAATACACCTGTTGACATAATTATTCAGTCACATCATACAAACACATGCAATTGCATACCAACAATCACAACATGCCTCAAATACATAGGCAGTCACCAGATATGATGTCTGTGTAGCTACACACTTGTATCATGCATATAATGACTAAAGTGCAAGTGTTGCATCAAATGTGTAAATCATGACACATAAAACCTTAACATAACACATCTCTGTTCATGATTCATCAGAATCAGACCTGTTTGTATGTCCTTATTTGCATGAAGGCTGGCATGGAACAACAGTAACATGTGACTGTTCACAGCTGTTTGAACATTAACATAGCTAACTCCTTTTCATCACTCACATACATTTCTGTTGGATAAATTAATATCCAAAGCCCTTTCTTACTGCATACCTTTATTTGTGTTATTAGGGGCAGCCTTTATTATTATCTCCTGTGGCAGACACAGTTACTATACAACTCTGTAGAGTGTGTAGCAGGATTGGCAGGGTTTTGAATTTAGTAACATCTGTCTGTCAAACAATTGTGACAGACAGGAGTGGCTTACCAAAGAATGCAGTTATGGCACAGTAAGCAGGCCACATTTTTAGGTCTCCCGCACCATGTTAGGGGGAGCCATGCCCATTACGATAGGATAGTGATATAATCCTTTCAAGTGTGTTCTTCATTAGACATCAGATATACATCTTTCTGTGGTATGAATGGTTGATCCACATCTATCTTCCTCAGCATGTATTCAAATCTGGCAAGATACAAATGCTGAGTATGTCAGAGAATGCTCACAGGCATTATTTATTTTTCCAGTAATAATGATCTGTATTGCATGACTTTAAACAGACATTTATGCATTAATGTTATTTTTTTGTTCATTCTTTAGGGCTTTACAGAAGATGAGAACTTATATGATGTTTCTTAATATGCTCCATGCTGCAAAATCATCACAAACTGTGAGGGGGCTGTGCTATGGTACTTTCTTTTGTGTTTGTGTTGGGTAGTTGATGTTATTGTAGTCTTGCCTGTGATTCCTTGTGAGCATGCCCAGTATAATGAAGTAGTCTATGTGCACCAATTAGCAAACAGACTATTAAGTTATCAATGCCATGCAATATTTGTACCCATTTGTTGTTCTGTGGTTCTGTGCCAGGACTTAATTGAATTACCCTCTGGAATGTTGGATTGCCAATGTCTGAGAAATGCAGTTGGTGACCTACAGGAAGAAGATAGCAACATTTGTCACAGGACATTTTACATTTGGTGTATGTGCCATGTAAGTCATCAGCAGGTAAATACACATTGCTGTTTCACCTAGGTATGATGTATCTTACCATAGAGACATACAGTCATTACTATTGTTTTTAACAAGGCTCAGTTCAGGGCTAAATATCATTTACAATGTACTGCATTCACATTTGTACTTTAATACACTTATTTATGTCACCATGTATGGTGTGGCACTTGCACCAGGAAGGAAATAAGTCATATAATTGCTTGCAGTAACACAGATGCACCATAGTCACAATAATTTGTAGCCTTATATTTTCTACATTTGCTCATTAGTTGATGCATTAATGGCATATTGCTGGCATGGACTTTTATTTTTCCTAAGTCTTATGCTCAGCTACCTCTCCATTTGTGATGTACACATAAATACATCCAATGCATATCGATATACATCATGACATTCCGAAAAAATCAATTTGCCAGGAGACTGACAACACTTCCTTGTACCTTGCAAGTACATATATCACATCTGCTTTAGTCAGAAAAAGGTGCTGTGTATAGCTTATCATTTTTTCTGTTTATATCCTGGTCAATGCCACAGATCTGTGTATGTGTCATGTCCATCCATATTTTACTACATACACAGCACACATGAACAGTCAAAACTTCATGTTAATCACAACATGCAGGTTGCTGACAAATTGCTTGCCTCATTACTTAATACTATTATTAGAATGATGGCACAAGTGTCCATGATTCTCCTCAATGTTACCACATTGTTACAGGTCTGTACACTGCCATAACAACCATCAATATAGTTTTCTGCTTACACATAAAGCAAGAGCAGCTTTACAATTCTTTAACTTTTATGTGCTAACATCAATCATGTAGATGTAATTTATTACCTTTGATCACTCCCATAGCATACATTATAATGGCAGAGTACTTCCATACACCTGGCACACAGGTGTAGCTAGGCATTTTCAATATAATCATATGTGTAACACAAATATTACTGCACATGCCACAGAACATGTATTTTGGCAACCATTCATTCAGGTTTTATGACTGTAACTTACACTACTGTTTATAATTTACATTAATATAAAACACATGCTTGGCTTATACATGTGTAAATTTACAATGCCCTTTCTATAGTTATAAGTGATGACAGATGGTCATAAAATATCCCTTTCTGGAGTGCATGAGACAACAGTTGCAGGGTTCATTTATTTTTGTTTTTACATCATAGGTGAAGAATACAGCATACTGTCAATTACAATAGATAACTTTCTGGATACACATTGATTAACCTTTGTTACACTATTTGCTTTATGTCACTCTCACACCCTTTGTCAGCATTTATGTACACGTGTCACTAAGTGAACAGGATTACTTGTATAAATAAAATATTTATTTAAATACTGCTGTTAGTGCACTAATCTAATTATATCTGTGTAGAGTTTCTGTGTTTAGCTTTCCCTGCATCTTAATTCTTTCATGCCACTTGCTTTTACTTTGTATTATGCTGTCTATGTGTGCTCTCGTACTGGGTTTGCCTGTTGTTTATATACTGTGTTTGAGGCTCCATGCACTTCTTTATGTCCACTAGCACTTGTGCCGGCCATGAACAGGTTCTGCAGAACATATAGGCTTGCTTGGCAGCTTCCATACTGAAAGAGCACCACTGCTCAACATGCTAAGACCAAGTAAATGTGTAAGCTTAGCACAAAGTGTACATGCATGTTAATGAATCCCTGAACACGCTAAGACCAAGTAAACATGTAGGCTTAGCACAAAGTCTACACATATGCTAATGAATCCCCGAACATGCTAAGACCAAGTAAATATGTAGGCTTAGCACAAAGTGTACATGCTTGTTAATAAATCCCCGGAACTATCTGCGCATCTGTGTCTTAATCAGCAGTGTAGCTAGGGTGGGGTGAGAGAGGCAACTGCCCCAGATGCAAAGAGTTGGGGGGTGCTATCAGACAATCTCAATCTCTTATTAATATAATACTGGCTTCCAATAGCTGGAATTTCATTTGCCCATTTTTTATCTAACTGTTATAGGATGATTGCTACACTGTAGTAATTGGCTTAATACAGTAAAGTACTTTTTTTGCTCTTCTCTTGAAGAGCTGAGGGAGTGGGGTGCTGGTTCATGATACTGGTACAGGGTGCTGGTTGAGACAGCTATGGTTCTGATCTTAATATACTATCCCCATGTCTCCCAGTCATTTCACTTTTGTTGGGCTCAGTTTTTAGCAACGTCTTATATTTTTCAGAAGTTTAACATAGTTCCGGTCTTATTATTTTCTGAAATGCTGCAATATGTAATTCTCTTTCAATATTAAGTGACTAAAGTTTTAAAATTTGTCCGTGTAATGATAATGCTAGTTTCTGGGATCTCCAGAGCAAAACTATTCAAAACATAAATATAAACTGTTTCAGGATATAGAATGAAATGTAAATTGTTTCAGTATGTGGTGCAGTGCAGTTCGACTCGTGCTACAAGTACTTAGCACTTGAATGCTCGGCAAAGGAATATTTTCTGTATTATTTCTTTTCTGCAGAAAGTTAAACAATACAATGCCAGTGAGCACTAAAATGTGGATATAAAACAGATGCTCTTAAATCAACATGTGCTCATGTTAATATTAAACCCTTCCCTCCTTTCCATAACTGAAATCTGCCAGCTGTTTCAAGACTGAGGGCAGAAGATAAAGCTAAATGTCCAGTTATCCTTAATTAAACATTACTCTTTGAGTAATTTAGAGGGATACATTAAGTCTAATTGTTTCCTTAAGCTTTTAACACAGACTGAGTAGTGCATTTTATTTAAAAATGAAATGGGAGTGCCCCCTTGTAGCAGTGGTATGTGGCACACAGCCATCTTTTTATCTTGTGTTGTATATACAGCTGGATAGAACCATATTAGATTGCCCTCCACATCTCATAACCTGACATTTTGGGAGGCTAGTAACAATATACTTACTTATCAGTCAGATAGAGTTTTAGTCCCACTCAACTATACTTTTGAAATTAAAAGCAAGTGACCAAATCAAACTTTATTTGCCTGCCACAATGTCTACATAATAATAAAATGAGCAACACTGAGAGGTAATACCTATGAGTGAAACTCAAGTTGCTTTTAAAGTAAACATATTTTGTGTTGCAGGATTCATTTGTGCCATAATAAAGAGATAAATAAACATTTTGCCATGACATACATCTAGCAGCATATCCAGAAATGTTCCCATCAACAGTGGCTAGTTCTAGACAGGATGTCTGAATGACTATATAGATCCTAGCCATGCCTGCATCCTAGATATTTCAACCAGAAGGCTTACCTCTCTCCTTGATAAAGACCATACTGCTAATCGAGGGACTAAGCTTATGTAAACTCATCCAATTATCAACACGTAATTTAAAAGAAACTAAAGCGTTACATCACTTAACATGCAAGGGAAGTTTATTCCATAAATAGGAGCTCCTTTGGATGATGAACCTAAGAAGCCCTATTCATGTTACAATGAAAGTTGGGGGATTTTCGACTCAGTGTTTTTAGCCTTACTACTGTTTCTGAAACAGTGACATAGAAGGTGCACTAAAACAGGGGGGGTTTAAATCCCCAAAGGCAAAACAGAGTTTAATGCAGGAGTGTGTGTGAGTAAGAAAAAAGTGAGAGGATTTTAGTCCATCTCAGTAAATAAGGGAATCTAACTCTTGGAACCCCTTGATTACAAAATGCTAAGGTTTTTCAGGATGGGTTGCATGTTTGGAGAGAAACATACAAACTGATGAATTGTATCCAGTGACTGACCTTATAAAAGAAGAATACAGGGGAGTATGACATATCTATATCTAGAGGATATACCTTTGATATTTAAGTAGGCAATTAAAAAATATTTACTTACAATAAATTACACTTCATCAAAGAACAGTTTGTTGGGCCAGATTTCAAAAGTTGTTTGTACTAAATGCACCTTGCCAAAGATAGTATACAGTTTAAGGACAGCACAGGCAATTTCATAAAAGATTAACAATAGGTGCATAAGATAATGCAAAATGCCATATCATAATTGCAACATTACTGGACCTCTAACCAATTCTGAAACATGTCTGTGCCACAGAAATAAAGACAGACAAAAGGAAATGGAAGGACTTGCCATTATATCCAGACAGGCATGTAATAGAGGGCATTTATTTTATGAAAAAAATATTGTAGAGTACACAGTATAATGTGCAACAATGAAGTATCCTTAACAAAGGGATTCGGTAGATGGGAATACCTTAGGTGAAGTCTGAGCAGGACTTGCAAATGCACCCAGATGTTAGATGACAGCCTGCACAACATTCAGTTAGCCTACAGATAAGCCAGCTTTCTCACCAGAAGATTATGCATAGATGTAGGTTAGGCAGACAACTGATGCTGACTTTATGTGGGATGTGTGCTTCCTATTTTTTCCCACATAGTCTGTGAGGTAACCCAGTACCACTACAAAATAAGTTATGCCTGTTTGTTGGTGTGTTAGCCTCTGGGACATTTCAGCAGCACATACATAATTCTGTCTCAGTGCTCCAGACAGATACAAGTCACATTTTAGAAAGGTTCATTTCAGCAGCACATAAGTAATTCTGTCTCAGTGCTCCAGGTAGATGCAAGTCACATTCTAGAAAGGTTCCAGGTAGTCATGTGTTGCACGGTGGGTGGGTACATCCACTTCCCAAACACATTACAATGGTAGACTGACAAGGAATAGTTGTATGCTTTGGTCCATTTTCACAATGTCGTTGGTGTAATAGATGTGCTAGTAAACTCCCCTACTGAGAAGATGAAAAATGGTACAACTGGAAGAGGTGGACCTCACTCCGGTATCAGGAAGTGTGTTTTAGTGGATGGCCTCAGAGGCATGGACCTCACTCAACTATCAGGCAATGTGTTTAGTGGATGGCTGCAGAGGCATGGACCTCACTCCATTACCAGATAGTGTGTTCAGTGGATGCTATTCTGGCACCTGGTGCCAACCTCTGACCTGGCAACATCCCTTCCTCAACTTCAAGATTCGAAGCCAGAAAAATAAGGTTATTTCCCTGATCTAATGCTCCATATTTAAGGAGGAAGCAAGCCAGGTGGCAGGGCCATTCTTTCAATCTACACTTCTTGCGAAGAAGAAGAAAAAAAAATATGTTCTCCAATATGGTACTCCTATTGTAAGGAGCAAGTCACAACCATTTATTCCAATCTATCTTGGCTTGCTACATTTTTAACCAAAAATCACGAAAACAAACCTTGTAAAACAAATCCACCGAACAGCCAGAAAAAGTCCAATAGCAGCCACTTTATTAACTCCACAAGTAAAACAAGTAAAACAGTCTTTAAGCGTGCAGTAACCAGTACACTTTTCGTCGCCTATAGGTATCGCAACTTCCTCAGAAGACAATTTACTAACGTCCCTCATACTTTTAAATATTGAAATCTTAAGCAGTTATAACCAATTAGTGTCAATTAAATAATTGACTGGTCACAAACCATTTAACCCTTTCGTATCTGAATGTATACTAACTATTATAATTTAAATACATACATATTATACATCAAATTACCAAATTTTAATTTACATATTTTTATATATAACTCATTAACTTTCTATACTGCTTTCAAAATTCTACCTTAGTAAAGTGCAACCTACATGAACTTATTACAGTTACTTCTTATCATTATTTAAAATCATTTTAAAATAATTTTATTTAAAACAATATAGCATTTTAATGATAAAACCTTTTGACATGTTCATATTCATGATCATATTCATATCTTTAAGCCTGACAGGGGGGATTTGATCTATAAGTAAATAATCTAACACTTTATTATATATCCTACCTTTAATAACATTCAGTATTCTAATTATTTAAAAAATGTGTACTTTCAATATGTATAAATACATATATATATTGTATACTGTACTCAATGAACCACGTGTCAACATTTCATACTTTATATTTATATATTAAATAAAAAATTAATATAATATAATATACAACGTATATAATATAATAATACATAGCATACTATATAACACGTAAAAACTCGTTTATTTTTAGAATGAGTATCAATATATGTATTTAATGAAAATTAAATTAACCATATCATAAAGATTAATGAACATTAATAAAAATTAGTAAAAATTAAGACACCAGTATCCTAATAGTCTAAAGTACATTCCATTATAGTTGTACTATTATTATTGCACTTTTAAATGAAGAGTAGTATCTTATAATTTTAATAGAACCTGATTACAATTAACCATTCATCTTTCTAGATTTTTTAATCTTAAAATACATTTAATAGATGTCATCTCATTTAATCCTGGTAATTGATTATTAAAAATATTAAATGTATTTTTACTAATTTTTATTAATGTTCATTAATCTTTATGATATGGTTAATTTAATTTTCATTAAATACATATATTGATACTTATTCTAAAAATAAACTGAAAGTACACATTTTTTAAATAAATATAAAATTATTTTAAAATGATTTTAAATAATGATAAGAAGTAACTGTAATAAGTTCATGTAGGTTGCACTTTACTAAGGTAGAATTTTGAAAGCAGTATAGAAAGTTAATGAGTTATATATAAAAATATGTAAATTAAAATTTAGTAATTTGATGTATAATATGTATGTATTTAAATTATAATAGTTAGTATACATTCAGATACGAAAGAGTTAAATGGTTTGTGACCAGTCAATTATTTAATTGACACTAATTGGTTATAACTGCTTAAGATTTCAATATTTAAAAGTATGAGGGACGTTAGTAAATTGTCTTCTGAGGAAGTTGCGATACCTATAGGCGACGAAAAGTGTACTGGTTACTGCACGCTTAAAGACTGTTTTACTTGTTTTACTTGTGGAGTTAATAAAGTGGCTGCTATTGGACTTTTTCTGGCTGTTCGGTGGATTTGCTACATTTTTAGTAAGCAGCTGGTACAATTTATACCACACACAGAGCACTAAAGCATTTCAGTTCAGACCACAAATGCAATAGTGGAATTCTTTTCTGAATAATAACTAAAGGCACAATCCTGCCCCTTAACATTTCCTATACCCAGGGCAAATGCCCCCTTTTTCCCCCCAAGTTATGCTTTTGGATGACCTCATCAAAAACTTCATTGCAGAATACCCCAAAAGCATACACAACACCTCCATATGGAGGGAGAGTATCCTAATGGATATGTTTAGCAATGGGGACATCCTGAGGGACTACTTGTGGGTAGGTAACTCTATTATACACTGTTTAAGGTTGTGCATTACTAATGTAGGATATGATGCTAATATACTGTCCTATCCACT
Source organism: Protopterus annectens (assembly GCF_019279795.1). Classification (NCBI taxonomy): domain Eukaryota; kingdom Metazoa; phylum Chordata; order Ceratodontiformes; family Protopteridae; genus Protopterus; species Protopterus annectens. The sequence continues at coordinate 873,165,995 of NC_056731.1, read as the reverse complement.
CCAGTGATTGGTATTATCTAACAGAGCTATAGCACATGACCCCCCGTCAGACCCCCATCTACACTTGCTAAGGGCACATTCAATAAAGTATGCATAGTGACATGTAACACCACAATGTGAGAGTTTAGTGTAGTGAAAGCCCAATTCAGGTGTCTGGACATATTCAGTGGTGCACTGCAGTATATACTGCAAAAGATTGCACAGATGGTCACTGTGTGTGCCATGTTGCAGGTGTAGGTGTTGTATCTCAACAATCCCAGACATCTGAACATGAGCAACCACAGGCACCACCATATAGTCAGAGGAATACAGGTGAGTTACCAACAAAGCATGGGTGATGAAGGCTGTAGCATGCATATATAGTTGCAGCCATATATGCATGCATAGGTAATCAAGTATTACCTGATGCAGTATTGTGGGTTATAGCATGCCACTAGTTGAGGAGTACACAGAGAGATATGTAATGACAGCCTATATATGTGTAAATGCATAATACATTACCCCACATAAATTCATGTACATATTTGACCTGAACACAGGACCATACATATACACACAAATATATATATATATATATATATATATAGAGAGAGAGAGAGAGAGAGAGAGATTATATATAGATATATAGATATATAAAAAAATATATATATATATACACAAATGTACACACACACATATGTAACTATATCAGCAGATGGGTGCACATACTAGCAAGATGTGGCATGTACAGTACATTAAAAATAGAAGTGGTAATATATGCATGAGTAATATGTACCTCTGCTGTGTACAGCTCCCAAGTATAATATCAAGTCAGTCACAGCTATGTTGTAAGTATGTGACTGGCAGCATTTCAGCACAGTCAGTAATATAAATGTCAAGTACAGGATGGACAGAACAGAGGTTAAATACATATAACTTCGCTAGGTGTTCCTTAGGTAGATTGGCTGGCAGTATGTAGATAAAAATTTTACACACAGCAAAAATGATTATCGGGCATGTCTGCATATGTTGATGTATCAGACATCACTATGACACAAAATTAATATGTGTGACATCACTATGACACATGATTAGTATGTGTGACACATGTATAGTAGGAGGAATACGGGTATGCAACATAGTACCATGCAAGCAGACAGTGTTTGTATGTTCTATCACTGTGTGACACTGTGATAAGCATAATGTATGACTGAAGTGAATTTGCAATGCATAACCTGTGGCAAACTGTGCGATGTAGTATATACATCCCTGATATAAGCACACAGCATGACAAATCAAAGGTACAGCATACATATACAGTATTATTATTACACATTATGTGATAAAAGTCATGTGGTAATCAATGTGACAAAAAACACACATATGTACATTGTGTTATGGTAAATACCGCAATCATCACCATAGCTGGAGTGACATACAGACATGTAACATGGGATCACTGTGTGGAATAAAGTAATGCAGACAACAGCATCCATGCTGGCAGCTTCTGCCATATCCGCGGACTGCCTGCCTGCATAAGTATTCTTCCTTACCCTGTTGTGTGACTGTGTGGCATTGGGTTTCAGTGTAAATGCATCTGTATGCAGTTGTTGCAACCATGGTGTATCAGTTTTTGTCTACACATGATAGCCAACACCTGCTCCCTGAGAGTGAGTGTGCACAAGCAACCCTCAGAAATGTGTGCCACAGACTGCATATCCATGGCCACGTAAGATCTTACCCTGAGGTGGTATTGGTATAAGGTGAGTCAAGTCACATATGGTATGTACAACACTATAGCACTTGTCATGTACAGCAGAAACAACTTGGTTCACAACATATGTGAGACTTGCCATACTGACACTTTGTTGTAGAAACACAGCCACACTCTCTGCATGCCTACATTCCTGAATGTTGCAATAGTTTTGATGTGCCACATGGTCATTCACCCCAACAACCACATGCTGCTTCATACAGTGATGTTGTTGAGATTGTTTGTGAATTTACAACAGTATGTGTACATCATTTGATAAAGGCCCACTTAGTTATGTCACATGGAAACATGCAATTTTGTGGACAGCAGCTGTCCTTTGTGGAGGATGTCATAGCCAGTCTCAGTAGCAGTACCCTGTGGGGACCTGTGGCCCTGGGCTACATTCATTTCACTGCCTGACAGGTGACTGCCACTGTCATGTTCAGGTGAACCCTTCTAGGTTAGAGACTAAACCCTGGTCATAACTCTCAACTGCATAGATTTTTGCAGACTGTCTAGATTTTTGCCTCATATATTTGGTGTGTTCTTCCTAAAAATCTGTATCTTTCTGGCAAATCGCCGAGGATTTAAGTCATTAAATAATGGGAAACATTTGAGTTTAAGACTCCACATCCTTCAGAAAATTCATGCTAATGCAAAAGCTATTATTCTATCAATTTTCTAAGTTTGTAAGAGCAATATTTAAAATCTGTCCTTATTTGTCCTCCCATCATTTTAGGCTTTGTCCAGATTTTTTGCTCTAAGAGGTTGAGAAGTATGACCCTGATTGACTACAACATGTAGTGCTGTGCATTGTATGTTTACCACATCATCCTCTGCTTTAAGGTCAGTGAAAGACCTTGAGGATGATGCAGCACCCATTGGAGTTGAAATGTGGAAATACAGAATATTAATTACAAACATTATGCAGCAGTAATGTATGGTAAGCAGTACAATTACAAACAATTATGCAGTACAGAATAGTATAATAAGGAACATCCATGTGTACTTAAATTTACTGATGCTGGCGGATGCAGCAGCAGCAGCAGAACTGCAAGTGGCTGAAAAGAAAAGCATTTCAGCATAACAGCTGCATATGCAACCCATGACCTAGTACATCTTCATCAGAAACTGTCTGATGTTCCACTTCAGGCACAGCAACTGTAATATGCGTGACATGCTGCACACAGTGGAATGTGTGCATTCCACAAACATAAACATATGCACAGCAATATAAACATAGACAGGCAATCAGGTTTGAGCTACTTAAATGACATACTTGACTTTTTGGGGATACTAACCTCAGTACCCCCTCCAAAAATTCATCTGCCCACCAATAGTGGGATAAATAAAGGATGCGATAGCCACAAGTGTCATCCCAGCATTGCCTATAGGTAGGCAGCCATATTGTATCATGGTTAATCATATCTATGCATTTTCATCTGTAAGGCTTTATGGTCCCGCCATGGTCACCCACTGCATTCACCCTGCAAGTAATGTCATTCTACTCATGGTACCTCTAAGTGACATCATCCCTTTTATCAACCGACACATGACCATGTGCTTGAAGACCTTCTAGAAGGACTTCATTTTCTCCTTGCAGTGAAATTACCCTACCTGTCCTAAGGAGTTGACATCTGGATAACACAAATATTATGCACAATGTCAACAGTGACAAATTCTGTAATATGCATGCATTATTCACACATGGGCATTTATGTATATGTAGCGGTTCCATGCATACCCTCATGTACAGTTGATATACAATACACAGTAACAACAGAGCTACTTACCTGGTACACAAGATGCAAATGAAAGCACAGGTATTAGTAAGCAGTGCATCCATTGACCAACAGTTGTGTATCTCACAGTATTAAACTCTGGCAGAATGTGCAGTTCATAGGAATAGGGTGTTGTAGGTACCTGTCATTTAAATACTAAAGTGTTACTTCCCAAAAGAGCAATATGCTCCCTGCATATACCAACCAAATGTACAGCTGACAGAGTGGAACTTGGATATTCCTCAAGCATGCACATATGATGGCCAGTTGTAATGTTAGTATGGCACTGTTGCCATGCATGTTGACAGTGTACCATCTGTATGGCAGACACTCAAACCATTGACCTATGGGTCTTAGCACTGACACGGACACATACAGTTATGTGCATGAAGTGCAATCACTCATCACTACAAAAAAAAAAAAAAAAAATATATATATATATATATATATATATATATATATATATATATATACATATAGATATATAGATATATATATATATATATATATATATATATATATGTATATATATAGATATATGTCTATATAAATGAACCACTCATCAAAAATACTACGCAAATGTTAAATGAACATATAAGCATTGTTATATGATTATATAAAGTGGTAGCATTTGCCCGGTTATTGTAAACAAGGACATTTATGACAATATAGACGCACAACTTTGTGGATACCTATGGGCAACCAAGTGTTCCTACATGCCTATATCAGATCCACAAATGCATGCATACATGCTATATATATTGAAAACTATAAGAATGTGAGACACACTTATAGGGATAGAAGTAATGTACATATGGATACTTTTGAGAATCCAGATTTTTGCCTCATGTTTTTGTGTGTTAATAACATTTGTGGTTTTCTGGCAAAACTCTGAGGACTAAAATCACTAAATAATACTTTTGAGTTTCAGAATTTATATCCTTCATAAAATACATGCTAACACAAATCTTACCCTTCAGACCCTGAAGAAGTTTGTTAACTGTATCAAACGAAAAGTGCTTAACATTAAATTTATTTATTCACTCAGTGTGCTCCTGAAGCCGTTTTTGTCTACATCAGTCCTTTGGTTTTTATTAACTTTCTAAGTTTATAAGAGCAATATTTAAAATCTGTTTCTACTTTTTGGCCTTTGTTCCCCTCCCATTATTTCAAGCTTTGTCCAGATTTCTTGTGCTAAGAGGTTTAGAGGTATTTGCAAATGAATGTACTGTAACTAGAAAAAACATACTGGTAAAGTATCACATACATCTGAGGACAGTATAATCACATAACCATTTGAGGACATACACTCATGTCCATAGACATTCTAGATACTACAACAATGCAGATGATTTGTACATACTCATGCCACCACATTACTAATATCATAAAACCAGCAGTTGCCAATGGACAGACCAATGACTCACCAAAGCTGTAGCATCAAAATATTTTTCATCTGTAATGGAAATTGTCAAGGGAGTATCTTCCATGAAGTTCTATTTAAGTACATCCTATACTAATCAGAATTAATGAGTTAATTAACATTGACTTCTGCGGAACTATATTAGTGTGGGAAAACATAGGTCATTCAACATACTATGGCGGTTATCAGGAAAAGTGTATAAGCCTGCAGAGTTCTTGGTTGGGTGACTGTACATGATAGATACATGTGGCATTAGTGCTGAAGCTGTGCATCTAGCCAAAACTGCAACATTTAAAAAGTGATAGTTTCAGTAATTTGATGTCCTTTCATTCTAGATGATTACCTGACAGCTGATCATCAATGAAATGAGCAACAGCAAGTGTGAGGCAACTGGGCTGAGTCTGAGCAGCCAACTGGTTATGACGTGAGACCCTGCATATGCCTTATATCTATGGTGGCTATGTGATACAAATGTGGGACCCTGCCAGATTCTACTCGATGATCGACCTGTGGGGCAATATTGCTGAGGATCTTTGACTTCACTGGAATATCTACTGGACTGCTGTCCAAGTATAACATTAGTAAAATAACCTGCATCTACAGCTGTAAAAGTGGCTAGATGAGGTGTGGAAAATTCCCCCAGAGTACATTTGACAGCACACACCCTAACACCCAAACATGATACGTATAATCTTGGTCTGTAGAAGAAAGTTTCCTGTGTTGAACAGTGTATATTCCTTTTTAAATGCATAACTACATAATGTAGGTTTGTCTGCAAAATACCCATTTGATTTAATTTACTCTAAAATGATTTTATACCTGTTTATTTAGGAAATACTTTCAGTATGATAGAAAAAGGCCTAATTATAGATTGTAATCACTGCAGTTACTGGAAGGGTAGCAATGCTTAATATAGGCAATGTTATATGTAGGCAAATGTTTGACTGCCATAAAGGATCTTTGTACCTGGCAAGCAAATGAGAATTTTTTCTGGGTTAAGAATACACAGGCAGTAGGCTGTAAATACTCTGTAAGTGCATTAAGCAGTTGGGCACAACAGCTTTTCCAATATATATTCCATGACTACTGCAAATGCACTTTGTTAGAAACAAATGTACAATTCTTCTTCTTCTTTTGGCTTTTCCCGGTTAGGGGATGCCACAGCGGATCACCTGTCCACTCATGATTGGCAGTGGAGTTTTACAGTGTCAAGTTGCCAGCCCGGCACCCAATCTTCCACAGAAGGCACACACATGCATGCACTCATGCCTAGGGCCAATTTAGAGTGTCCAATCCACCTACAACATGTCTTTGGGAGGAAACCCACACGACCACAGGGAAGACATGAAGACTCCACACAGAAGGCACCCCAGCCAAGGATCAAACCAGAGAACCTCTTGCTGTGAGGTGGCAATGCTAACCGCTGCACCACCATGGCCACCTAGAAACAAATGTACAATACTGATGTTTATTTATAACACTATAATGCTTGTCACCAATGAGATATATGGTTCATCAGGTACACATATGGGCTGCTGTTGATTGCTAATACTATGTAGATGCTGCTCACTGCATACAGTATCATGCTTGCTTCCAGACATATGGTCACTGCCAAAAAAATTATTTGATATATGTACACATATACGCTGCATTATGTGATGCACAGATAGTGTATGACCTTGTCTTCCCATTACGCAGTCCATATTAACCATTCATGTTATTGACATTGTTTCTAATGTGTGATCACTGCCCAGTCTGCCTACTTCATAGGCCTACCTCCATGTCCATGAATGTGAAGTGTTATACTCAGTCTGAAATGTTAGCACTCATGTAGGTATGTACTCCTTGTAGGACTTATACATATAGGTGCATGCTGACATTGTAATAGCAGTGCAATGACAATAAAAATATTCAGGTTCCCATCATGCATTGCAGTCTTTCACTACAACCACTGCTGCAGTCTACATCTGTGAGTATTTGTACAATTGCAGCACATTTTGCTGTGTGGAATGTACATTGACATTTTAGTGTCAGCTATTCTACGTTCATATAGTGGTATGATTTAGTGTCTCAGTAATCTTCATGGGATAAGGGTAACACATATCCTAAAGTACATTTTTTATGTTATGTAAGATGCAGTACTTGTTGAGCTGACATGTTAATTTCTTGTCTGTTGAATATATATCAATGTGTAGTCAGCAAGTTTTTTACAATGTGTGTGTACTGTTAGAGGTTACCTACTATAAAAGCACAAATTGCAAAGTTTAGTACTGCTTCTGTTTGACAAAATGTCTTCCACTACAGTGCACATGATATGCACATGTAACTTTGTTGTACTGTATATGCCACATTGCTGTAGGATACAGCTTACTGGCATGGCATGCTCTATATTAAAATGTCACAGTAATTGTTGGAGTGATGGATGTAGCTCTACCAGTGCAACAGAGGGTGTAACAACCTACACATTTGTTGCCACCTCATGTATCTGGTGATATTGACTAGAAGGGTGGTCTATCACAGTGGCGGTTAAATACAAAATTAATCTTATATTATAAGTGAATGGAGGACACACACATCATGCAGTGTTGTATGGGATATGGTTAACTGTCACCCTACAATGACTTCTGTTTATGTTACTTTCCTTAGGTGGATATATTTTCATACTATGGACATGATACACATGTGATTGCATTTTAATGTTGTCTATATATCTGCACTCCAATTAATAGTATAGCTGTGTTTCTAAATTAACTGTGCAGTATTACTGCATGCAGTTGCATCTTATGGTCTAGTGTTTATCTTCAGCCCAACACACTAGCTGTTAGAGGTTTGCCACATGATAATATTGTGCTAAAGCAGTGTTTTTGTGACACCACAGCTATATCTTCATTCCTTCACATGGTGGTTGGCACAAGATAAATAGTCTACGGTTTCTGCAATGATGTCTATGGTTGCACAGCAGCAGACATGCTTCCTTATGCTTAAGCACTGTGAGGTGTTATGTGCACTGGCTACTTTGTGTGTGTAGGGGGGGGGTGCATGTATCTGTATGTTAACATTTATGCATAGCACAAATATGGACCTCCAGTAGTTCTATGTTTGATTGTGCTTAATGTATCTTTATGACTGATTATAAAAAAAAGACTTCTGGTAGTGATGTTTGTACATACTGGTTAAATGTGTACTCTATGGAGCACACATGCAACATCATTTTATACTTATTCTTATTATGTGTCATGTCCTGGTGACATACGTGTGCATAGTACTCAATACGTACTAGCTTCTTTACTTAGAAGGTATCATCCATTGACATGTCCTATTACGTGACACCACAAAATTTAGTAATGAGTGACATGAACACGTATGTGTAATTTGGTGACATTGCAGTCTCACTCATGCATGTATGGTGCATCATGTATACTGTTGCACAAATGCAGGCATGTGCACCAGGCCTGTATATGTAGACAGAGGAAGTAGTGTACACCAGTATATTGAGAAGCATCCTTAATGCTGTAATACAGCATTGCTTAACACAATGCTGCTGTGTGTATAACCATACAAGTTCTATTCCACTGGCCACGTTGTGATTGTGTGCCTAGGGGGTATCACACAGCATATACCACTGCATATGTATGTAGTGGAAGGTCACTAATGCATTATACATTTGTGGTATTATGAGATTGTGACTACCAGTTTGTGTTCTGACAGGTATTTTCATTCATCTCTGCTTGAATCACAATACAGCTGCACATTCCTCTCATAAGCATCATTAATGGTAGCACAGGGCAGAATTTTCTACATCATGAACTGCATGTCACCATTATATATATCCAGTTCCCAGATCTGCATGCACTGGCATATGATATTCCCACAGAACAATTAGTCTTTGCATGTGCCTTAGGCAGGCAAAAAGACAAGTTTTGTGTTGTTCTATATTATTCCCTAAATACACACTAGTCACATATGATTACTACACAGTGCAATGAAAGTGCCACTGTTCACTCACAGTTGTTGCATTGTATCACATCATATGTCAAATGCACATGTGAATTTATATTAATGAGTCTAACAACTGTGGCATACACAGGAGCACAGCGCAGCTCTGAATTATAAAGTTTTTGTTCAGGTGTAAGTGCTTGCCAAGTTAGTGTTCATTTCCACGCTTTCTAGCAGAGGGATAATGAGAAGATTGTTCCATCTATAGAGCAATGCTGACAATGATAACTATGACTGAGGATCCAAGAGGAGAGAAGCATGGAGGACTCAGAGACACCTGCCCAACCCCACCAGTACTACCACCTGCAGCCCAGGTCATAGTAACAGCATGGCCTGTGGACCTTCCCCTGGCTATCAATGACTGGAACTAACAGGAGATGCAGCAAGCTATCCATGATCTCTTCCATGAGCAAATGCACAAAATCTTTCAGGAGCTCTTTAGTGAAATGGACTGCTTCATGTACCATGCATTCCATTGTGCCTTTGCTGAAATTACCAAAGATACCCAACCCCAAGAATAAGGTCTTTTCTCACATGTGAGAATTGCCTATGTGGTCCTTACCTACTCAGCTGCCCTACATATGCTTCTATGTAGTATACAGCATTTATGTTTGGCTCCCTATTGAAATTTAGTCACTCAAATAACCGAGTCCCTGACACACCAAAAAAAAAAGATCAAAAATGCAAGATAAGAGCAAATCTCAAACATCACTGTGTTCCTTTAAACTTTTTTTTTCCACAGGGACGTAAGGCCCCTGCACACCCTGAACTTTATATATATATATATATATATATATATATATATATATATATATATATATATGCCAGGATCACCATTCTTTGGAGAAAATGGAATAGACATGAGAAATGGTCATCTTGTACTTAGTATACATAAGTCCATTTTTTGGCCATTTAGTCTACATGTTTTGGGACTCATTTTAGTGGGTCCTAACATTTCAAATGGTTACCTATTTTTTCATTATGCTCATGTTGTTTATTGATCATATGGATGTAGTTGAACATGTAGGCCATGCTAAAATGTTAATATTGATACCTGACTGCATCTGCAGGGCTCACATGTCACGTAACATTATTCTTGCTATGAACCAGTTATACATATGCATCTGATGTTTGACTCTGTGCTATATCTAATGCAACATGGACTAACAGAGTTCATATGCAAAAATGGCATGATTTTTTCTGCTTTATGACATTGTCCTTTTGCATTATGCAATCCAGAGGTACTGTTACACATATCCTGTTACAGTGACACACATTACTATGTACTACCACAGGTGTGCTAGTACTTTCTTTAGCATGTATCAACTATGTGATATAGCAGACTCATGTGAAACACCCATCTGTTACATGCACTGATGAATATTCCTACCTGCTACATTGTACCACCCTTGTTCAGATTGTTTTGTGATATTCTGCCTGATATATGCCACAGTATAGGTCTTCCCACCCACACACAGGAAAGCAATGTTGACATGTATATATGCAGGGACATTGTGCTGTGTGGCACAGCATATGTCATCTGTATAATCACAGAGAGGCCTGGCCACTTTTGATTCAATGGATGTCAAGGCTCTCACTGTAGCTGCTATACATGTGTATCTCCTGTGCATTCATGATCAAACTTATGTATACATGTATACATCTGTGTCATGTTAACCACTGGCATTCCATTTTTATGCCTCCTCAGACTTCCAATAGTGCATGTTCAGCTGCTATGTACTCATGTCTATATGGAAATATTACATCATGCGCTGAAATTCCCTGCTCATGTCCTATTATATTCCTTCTGCTTTGTATGTACCTGTCTTCTCCCCTTACCCTATCCCACTTACCCATACCTAATCTGTCATCCTTTTCTACAAATAAAACAAAAACATTGGGCCTATTCATACAAAACAACACCTATACCCTTCCAATCATCCCTCTGACCATCTTTTTCCTTTCTCCATGTATGTCTGAGAACCTTGCAGACCTGTTTATAATTCCCCTTTCAGCTTCACTATCTCCTCTGTTCCTTGGGGCTCCCCCACATGTCCTGCTACACAAATTTAGATCATTGCTGTACTATTTATTTATTTTTTTTTATTTTACTTGTCCTGAGCCTTCCGGTGGCGTCAGCAAAGTATCACAAGTTTGTTTTTGTTATTGTGATGCATGTAGTAACTTTTCTGTTGTTCTTATTAGTATTCCATTGTATGATATATGAAGATGTTATTTTTAATACACCCCTTCTCTGATACATTGCATCCAGTTATATACTTTGTTCCTGCTGTGTTTATTTGTAAATCAGTTGCTTCACTTGCCTAACAACTTGCCCTTAACAAGGGTGGTTTACTCCATCGTCAAGCTTCTTCCACCATATCTTCCCTGCTGAGGTGTAATGTTGTCGCCAGCATGGTCATCACAGTGCTTAAGCAATCTCTGTATTATAAACTGTTTTGATTGACTTTGACACCACCACCGGCATTGCTACAATGCTGCACTGCCCTTTTGAAATTCAGCCCATTTTTGAAAAATGTGCTCATATCTTTAATGACATTATTGACTTTAAGCTGAATTTCATTTATCTGATAATGACTAGGATTGACTTACTTCCTAAATGAAGGTATACTATATTTTAAGGTCATAGTTAGAAAACAAATGCTGACTCTATCCAGTCCTTCATCAATAATGTGAGCATCTGTAGGGGAGTCAGTCTTGGCATTCAGTTCGCAAACATCCACAGACTTGCACATCTCCCTTCACATCAGAGAAGTAGATTCTGAAAAGAAGGAAGCCCAGTACATAGCCTTGAGACCCTCCACTAATGACTAGGCTATTAGATGCGAAGGTGCCACCAACTTTCACTCTGTGTACTCAATCCAGTTTGCAATCCATCAAGTGAAGTAGAGGGTTAATCTTTCAGCTGGTAGGCTTATCAATAATGGCCTCAAGGGGATTGGGATCAATACCTTACAAGGTCAAGGTAAGCAGAAAATTGCCTCCATCATTTGTAACAGTCACAACCTTAAAGAAACCAGACTTTGTTTTTTTTTTTTGTTTGTTTATTTGTTTTTGTTTTGTTTTTTGTTTTGTTTTGTTTTCAAGAGTTTTTAGGGCATCAGTTTTTCTATTAAAATAATTTGCTGAGATGCTTTTCCATTTGTTTACAGATATTAGTTAGGTTAATGGGGCAATAATTATCAGAGTCTGTTGCAATGTTATCTTTATGCAGAAACACTATAGCTGATGTTTTCCATAACTCAGGCAATTGCCTTAGGAGAGGTTGATACTGAAACGTTTGAAAAGGGGTTCATCAATATTGTAATTTGAGCTAACAACAAGGCAACCTAGTATATTATAAGGACCCATAGAGTTGTTATTTTTAGTTAATGTAATATCCCCATGAATCTGGCTAATAGTGGTTACAGGAAGCATGGAGATTAAAGGCAAGAAATATGGCAATGAGTGGGACAGCAACATTTTGAGCTACATCGTCAGCCAGAGCATTAGCTGTGGCTTTGGATTCAGAATACAAATTCACATTTAGCTGAAACAGAATTAAGTATAATTACTAACATTCAAAATATAGTTGGAAAAAGCCTTATTGCTATCCTTTGAAAATTTATCTTACTTAAATTCATATTTGAATTTACTTTTCTTGATGTCAAGTTTGAGAACCTTGCAGTCTAATTTCTAAACCTTCTTCTGATAGTGGAGGGAACATTTTGAGAACCATAAAATTACTTTTCTCCTATTGCAAAGTTTGTTGTATGGTAATTCCACCATAGGGTTCTGTCACTGAATTTCACACCAATATTATGTGCTTAATAAGTACAGAGTTATCAGTACATTGATTGAGATGTTTGCAAAAATCATGGGTAAATGAGATGGTTTCACAGACTGACTCAGCAGAAGAAAAGGTAATTCTTGAATTTCTTTAGGCCTTCAGACAGGGTTATAAAGCTGGCTTTGTAGTACTCACTAAATGATGTTGAATATTTGGGCTAATTAGTGTTAAATATGAGTCAAAAACGGGTCTATATTATATCCTCAAATGCTTAAAGGAAAACTCCGGGCTCCACTACAATTTAACTCAGCCCAGAGTCTTTATCTTTCCCTATAAACTCATTCCAGCACTAATGACTTAGCAGAACACAAACAGAAGTTTATTCGTTCTACATGTTTGCCTTTCCGTATCATAGGGCAGGAAAGCCCATCCCCCATCCTTTGGTATCGCATTCCTTGAGGTAGAGTTGGTCTCTACCTTCCTGACGTACCTTCGACACAAGCAAATCAGTATTTCGTTCTACATGTGAACCTTTCCGTATCAGGC